>NC_092870.1:3021824-3045461 GCF_032062135.1 Pyxicephalus adspersus | reverse complement strand
TATATAGTGGGCCAAGGTCTAAAATGGCATTGAAACCTTCATAAACACCCAGGAAACTGTAGACTGGCTCAGTGCACAAACTAAGGGCGACGTGGTTTGAAAGGACACCCTTCCTAAACTATATAGAGAGTCCAGGAGCCTCTTCGTTCTTGGCACAGCCTAGCTTCTCTTGGTTTTTGCTGCAATTTTACCTTCCAGAAAAATGTACAGGTCATGGATGACCTGGCGGGACAGGCATAAACACCTTTTGACATTCTGGTCATTGGTTTGAGGATCCAAAAAAAAAAAATGAGTTTGTTGGCACAAAGCAATAAAATATGTTTGGCACTAAGTTAAATTGTCCTTGGCATTTTTCTATACAAAATGACTAATACGATTAGAATCATGTAAACACATAAATAAAGCTAACTTTCTGGTATGTAAGAGTGCTTGACCCTGCTTGTGAGCTTGGCAATCAATGTGCTTTGATGTTGTGCTTGGCAACCTGGAGCTCCTTCCATCACCATCAGGTGTGTTAGAATGAGTATGCAACTCAGCTGGACAACTAATTGAAAACAGTTTGTACAGCAAGTGGAAGTGTGTTTGTATAAAACACGGCTAAGATCAGGCAGCACAGCACAATGACAACAAACCTATAACACTACCACAAATGAACAGATGAGTTTTGTGGCAGCAAATCAACATGAGTGCAAATGTCAGAGTAATAAATATGTACATAATACATTCAAAAAACAATATGTGACAATGTGACTTTGAAAATGGGACACAGGCAAACAGGGGGTTCAAGTAGCAGTTCGGAGTGAAAACCATGCAGACATTTGTACTGGACTGTGGATGCGGACAGAACAGAGAGCAGGTGTGCGCTAATTAATTGCTATGATCTCACCATTGACAGCTTAACAGATCCTCCTGAATCGTGCAGCTGAAAACTAATCATTTATCAAGGCAGGAATCCGGCTGGCATATGAAGGTGCATGTACTAGCACTCGGCTCTGGCCTGCGGAAAAACGGCTCGTATATTGGAGCGTACGCGCATTTCATTGATAAATCAGGGCCATATAGTCAGTTGTGAGTGTGATTGGATACCTTACTCTCACATGAAGATACCATGGTTGGCAGCTCAGTAGTAGTAAATAAATAAAATCATAAATAAATACAGAAAGAGCAAACAGCTGATTTGGATTTGACGGACCCCTTGGTCTCTGGGGTCTCCAAAGTGCGTGTCACTCCATACAAATTACAATTCGTGGACACTCCATCTTATCAATGTCTCTATCACATTCTGATGCCCATCCAAAAATTTATTTTAAGCACATGAAACCCTGGCTGCTCTCACCTTGTCTCGCCATGATTCTTGTTCGCTGACATGCCAGTTCCAATCTGCAGGAGCACGCAGAAAGTCTTGCCTGCTGGAGAAGCAAGCTCCGCCCTCACTTTAAGACTAGCCAATGACAGAACAGGACAATGCGGGTGAGGCTGCATCTTTTGCCTAATTGGAATGGAAATTGCTGCAAGCTCACCGCAATACTTCCTACTACAAGCAGCGAGAGTTCTACAAAGATGTGACACAAGCATGTAAGGGAAAGAGAAACTCCAGGGTGACACCAAATACACAGATCATTTACAGATATGGGAGCTGTGGATTTGTGTCCATCCAGTCCTCGGTGCTATACAGCCCTGTGCCACAGCACAGCTCTGGGATGAGGGGATGACCTCTGCCGTCTCTGCTGACGTTGTCCCTGCAAAAAGAGGGTTTATCTACTTGTCACTCTGCTCTCTCCTCCTGTCAGTTTGCTATTGATTGCAATTTGATTGCTTCCTAGTGCTGGTTCTTCCTCTTCCAATCTGAGCTGTGATGTACAGGGACTACAAGAGCCTGATCAGGACACATTCAGGTGCATTTAAAATGCAAATATTCAGTGATGTATGAAGGTATTCAGAATACATTTTTTCTTATTTGCTCCTCTTTTGATTCATTGATGAAAAAAAACTGTCAGAAATCCAGTGAGCTCATAAGATGTTATTAGCCTTGTCTAGGTTTCTCTGTGGACTTTTAAACACCTCCCACATGATATGGAAATGACTTAAGAAAGAGTTGTTCTCTATTATTAAAGCACTTCCTGGCCTAGGGTGATAACGTTGGTCCTGTATAGTTACAGAACAGTGACCATTGGCACATGAGTACAGGATGTATGTTATTGGCAGGATCACCAGATTATGGCTGCATCAAATTCTCAGGGCGCTGATGGTGATCAGCAGACCATGCATGTTAAAAAGGTCACTTCATTGACTTTATTGAAAGCCTGAGTAATCAAGGGACAATGTAGGTGCACAACTGGGACACAGGAATGTAGTGTTGTCAACTACAACTGGAGTTTTTTTTTTTTGCATAATTTTTGTATTAATGTACAGCGCTGCGTAATATGTTGGCTCTAAATGAATCATTGAATCATATTTATTAGCCACCTGGGTGTTTCACTGATGTCTAGATTTCTGTACCAAAAGCAGTACACTGTTTTTCATGAAATTTTTTTTTTTTTAATTGTAGACCTGTAACTTACAGAAATATGTCCGAACAGGGTTCTAGTAGATATCATGAATATAAAAAAATTTTTTTATAAAACAAACAAAAAAATCTTTAAAAAAAATTGTGTATAATGTAATGTAATTGTACAGTAGCTTATATAATATATATATATAATACAATTATATATATATTATATAAAGATTTCTTTGTATTGGACTCAATACAGCTTTTTTGTATTGAGTTCAAAGCAAAGTTATTTGAATTTCCTGCCCCGCCTCCCGCCCGCACGTCATTAGGGATCACCGAGGGACACGTACACGCAACTCGAACAGAGAAGAGAAGAAGAAGCCAGCGGAGAAGACAGGCACCCAACGTTGGAGAGGGAGATCGAAGCTGGAGAACGACGCTGGAACAACAGAACACAGGATGATCACAGCGGGAACAGGTAAGTGATGGCTTTTAACCACCTGAGAAAAGTTTGGGGTTAACACTTTCTGCAAGTGTTTTTACCCCGAACCAAGGTCGGCTTTAATGACCGGGTGGTTAATAATAATAATAACAATAATATTTGTAAGGAAAAATAGCAAGGAATACCTGATATGGAGGTTTCAGTTTGCATTCACATAACTGCTGCTATACACTTCTGTGATTGGGCATCAGCTACAGTACAGCTGTAAAAAAACAGCAGGATTAACATAATTATAGGATTAACATAATTATAACATACAGACAGAAGTATTTTAAAACCGTGAGGTTTGCAGATTTATGGTTACATTTTCAGCCCAAAATTTAGGGGTTCACCCATTCTTCCCTTTTAATGAAATCCACAATATAACCTGTAGGGCCCCCCTGTGTTTTTCTTCATTGATTAAGGTGCCACTTGGTGGCCATATGTTATCATTATAATCCTATTCCCCAAAGAATCCAGAATTGGGATTTGATTGTAATGCAGAATTAGGAGAATTCACGGATCAAACACGTTCCAAAAAAACGCATCCTTGTAAGTGCCACAGTTCACACACCGCACCTTGTAATGTGACTGGAGGACAAAGGGGGGTCATGTGTTCCTTTGTGGCCAATGGGCTGCCTGAAAGTATAACAAAAGTCGTCCTAGGTCATCTCCGGTTGGCCAATCAAGACACTAAACCTGGCAAAGATGTTGGCGATTGAGTAATAAGGGAGATCGCAGTTCTTGCATCGCTGGAGGAGGGGTGCTTTGACTAGAAGTACAGCCATACTGCGCATATTATTATGCAAAACCCTGTTGCATATCTTGGCACTGCACTCACTGTATGCCCTCTGTCTTCTAAGCTGAATTGCATGGGTGGTGCTCATTATTTTAATCTTTACTGTCTGGAAACATTTTTTTTATGCGGGGGATATTTTATATTATTAGAGTAGTGTGTGGTGGATATCTCTATATTTTGATTGTGCCTAATTCTGGTTTATTTACTGGTAATTAAATAAAAGACATAGAAAGATAGAGTTTTTGGCACAAATATAGAAAATATAATTTGTAGTACAAGTTAACATACAAAATTATGAAGGAATTATATCCTTTTTACCCATAAGTCATAATATTCCCTTATGACCTCTACAGGATTTGATTAATTTTTACACAGAGTTACAAAAAAAACAATTACAACCTTTTCTCTGTATGTCACAATAGTTTCCTGCAATACATACAAAGTTTTGTTAAGGCCTGCTGTGGCACTATACAAGTTTCAGCTAATATTAAACAAATATACATCACCATACAAAGGTTAAGTAGGTATGAACCCTTTCATATCAACCGTAGTACCCTACGCGTTTCGCCATAGTGGGCTTCTTCAGGGGTAGTGATAGGTCAATAAAAAGTTCTCTATGTATACATACGGGGTTCAGGTGATCTAAATTTACAAACATAAATGAAGGGGTTCAATACACTTCAATGTTCAACATTACAAAAATCATATATTTCATTCAATTTTGTTCAGGCAGTGGAATTATTAGGGAATAACACCAATAGTATAATAATATTAGTGAAATAGAAACAGATAAAACTGATTTTTAGAAAGATATGCTACATACATAGATCATATGTGAGTAACGAACCAGATCATAGAATTACCAAATATATATAAAGTAGAAATAATTATAATTATCAAACTTACATAATTCAAAATATGGCTTAATCTTGGAGGAAAGATGAAGTGAACCTCAGAATAGAGATGATCCGTTGAAAAGGTCAGAGGAAATAGGGTAGTGTAGTAGAATCCCCTTTATAAGTATAGTCTCTGCAATTTAAGAAGTATTTCTGTTTATATCTTTATATATAATCATATAATATATGTATAAGTGAAGTTAAAGAGTAAGTAAGAATTGCTGTCCTACCTGAAAATGTAGTAGGCTCTATTTGAAAATGAAGTAGGCTCTATTTTTAATATGATGCTGAATGGTAGCACAGGTCAAACAAGTCTCAGTTTCCAGGAAAAGATAGTACATAATCCCTAGTAGATGCAGTCAGCAAAATAGGTTTGCCATATATGCTTCCACAGTGTAAGTACTAAAAATGAAACAATATTATGTTTTTTCTATTAGGTATGGTATTCATAATCATAATGAATTATGTTTAGTAAAGGCAGAAGTGCCCATAAATGCAATGTACCTGGATTATATAGAGACATCTTCTCCTAGTGGTGCTGGAAAGGATTGTTTGCTTGTTTGAGATGCAGCCTTGATAGTGTTTCCTAAAGCTACGTACACACTTCCAATTATTATCGTTGGTAAACGAACGATGAACGATCCTGCACGATATCTGCGAACGATCGTATAGCACCGATCCTGTACATACAGATAACGACACGATCGTTCGCAGATATTGTACACACGATAGATGCAATCGTTTGAACGATACAGGAAGTGACGTGCACCACAGGAAGTGAATACTGTGCGCGAACGTTTGGATCAAACGAATAAAGATTCACCACACTGTTCCTTTCTCCCTATGTGCAATATGCCCTTCAAATTTTTGTCAAGGAAGAAGAAAGCGGCAATTGCTTTGATATGTCTGCTTGAAGAGGAGGAGGAGGTTAAGAAGAAGAAGAAGCGGCGAATGTGGTGCAAGGATTGGTTGTTGGATCGAGACAACATTTCACATGACGGTCTGCTACGGGGACTGCGCCACTCATCGATCCGCCGGTCCGGTCAACTATCCTCGTTCGTCGGCGTCGTTGGTTACTTTTTTTACGAACGATTTTTGCCCAATCGATCGTTCGACGTTCGTTCGTCGTTCATTTCCAACGATAAAAATTGGAAGTGTGTACGCAGCTTAAGTCGTCCTCCTTAATAGGAGGAAGGCATCCTAGGGATCACCCACACTCCACGTGCACATAGGCAGCGTGGGGATGCCTGTGGGGGCTGGCCTGGTGATGCTGGGATGAGTGGCAGCTCCTAAAGCGCCGCCCTTTCAAACCTCATCACTTCTTAGAAGAGGGTGGTTCTCTTGTCACTCGTCTCAGTGCTAGAGATAGCAGGCAGCCGTCTCCAGGCCAGCATCCCCATCTAAGAAGACAGGGACATACAGGGAAAGGGCAGAGCCATCCCCAGTGAGGGGTAGGCTTGCCTGAGTTGCACCCAAGCATTCCAGGGTGCCCCTGTCCCTGTAAGTCGGGTGAGAGGGGGGGCGCCCTCTATTTGTTTTGAATGAAAAAGTTAATACAGAGATTTAGAGATGAAAGAAGGAGCAAATATGATAATTAGGATAGACAGTATCTCATAAAGGATCAAGTGAATATTGGTTAGAAATGACAGGAAAGAGACAAAATTGTTTTTTTGCAGTTAAATATACATTCAGGATTATACATACATTTTGTTAAAGAATTGCTAGAAATATAATAAACATACTAATATGACTTTAAATTAATATTGAATACTGATTAATACTATAGAAAAGGTTTAAAGCTAAATACATCATTTAAGCCTGGATAATGGTTGGCTTTTATTAAAAAGATCCACTTAGTTTCTGCCTGTAATAGTTTTTTATCAAAAGTCTCCCCCTCTAGGATTCGGGGTTACTTTTTCTAATGCTGCAAATGAGATACTGTGGAGGTCAAAATTGTGCATTGTTCCTACGTGGTAGCTAATTGGAGTAACCATTTTACCATTTTTAATCGTGTATATATGCTCATAAGACTCGTTTTCTCAAAGGTCTTTTTGTTTTACCCACGTAAAATCTTTTGCATGAGCACAAAATAATGTATATAATGCCTAATGATTGGCGATTAACATGGTGATTGATCTTATGTGTAGTACCATTTGGTAGGGAAAGTGCTAGATTTTCATGGATCCATTCACACTGGCTACAGTGGCCACATTTGAATGTGCCCCAAGGTTTAGGGCACTTTGAGAATGGTGGATTGTATTCCTTGCCGTCTCTTTTCTATATAGAGATGTTGTAATGTGCAGGTCATCAGATATATTGACATATATGTCAAGAAAGGGAATTTGGTGAGGATGTATATTGTAGGTAAATTTCAGATTAAAGTCATTGTCATGAAGTGATTCAAGCATGTTTTTGAGAAGTTCAGGGGGGCCTGTCCAAATAATTAGGATATTGTCGATGAAACAACGCCATAAATAAATGTATTTATGATAACAATGGAATTCAGGTTTAGAAAATAATTGTTTCTCCCATTGTCCTAAATAAAGATTTGTGTATGATGGGGCACATTTGGTCCCCATAGCAACTCCTTGCGATTGTATGTAGTACTCATTGTTGAATGTAAATATATTACGCGTTAGAATATATTTGAGAAGTTTGACGATAAAGGTATTGTAAAAATGTAGAGTTAGATCGTTTGTTTATAGGATAGATGAAATTGTTTCTAATCCCTTTGAGTGGGGAATACTGCTGTAAAGAGCTTCAACGTCCACTGTGACTAGAGATGTGTTGGGGGGGACTATTTTGTTTTGTAGTATTTGGAGCAATTGAATTGTGTCCCTTAAATATGATAGTAATTGGGTCACAAGGGGTCTTAAGTAGGTATAAACTAAGTCGCTTGCTCTTGATGAGATGGAGTCAATGCCCGCTACAATTGGGCGACCTGGTGGGTTGATTAGATTTTTATGAATTTTGGGAAGACTGTAAAATGTGGGTATTACCGGATATTTATTCCATAAAAAGGCTTTAGTTTTAGTATCTATTGTTCCAGATGTGTGAGCCTCTCTAATGAGTAAATAGTATTCTTCATAGTAATTCTTGGCTTCTGCTTGATTGAACATAATATTATTTCATTTTTAGTACCTACACTGTGGAAGCATATATGGCAAACCTATTTTGCTGACTGCATCTGCTAGGGATTTTTTACTATCTTTTATCTGGAAACTGAGACTTGTTTGACCTGTGCTACCATTCAGCATCATATTAAAAATAGTCTACTTCATTTTCAGGTAGGACAGCAATTCCTACTTACTCTTTAACCTCACTTATACATATATTATATGATTATATATAAAGATATAAACAGAAATTCTTCTTAAATTGTAGAGACTATACTTATATAGGGGATTCTACTACACTACCCTATTTCCTCTGAACTTTTCAACGGATCATCTCTATTCTGAGGTTCACTTCATCTTTCCTCCAAGATTAAGTCATATCTTGAATTATGTACGTTTGATAATTATAATTATTTCTACTTTATATATATTTGGTAATTCTATGATCTGATTCATTACTCACATATGATCTATGTATGTAGCATATCTTTCTAATGAATATGAATATACTATTGGTGTTATTCTCTAATAATTCCACTGCCTGAACAAAATTGAATGAAATATATGATTGTTGTAATGTTGAACATTGAAGTGTATTGAACCCCTTCATTTATATTTGTAAATTTAGATCACCTGAACCCCGTATGTATACATAGAGAACTTTTTATTGACCTATCACTACCTATGGGTAAAAAAAAGGTATAATTCTTTTATAATTTTGTATGTAAACCTGTACTACAAATTATATTTTCTATATTTGTGCCAAAAACTCTATCTTTCATTTAATTACCAGTATGCGTGGGGATAGCAAATTTCACAGGGCAACTCTTTTGCTTTTTAGAAAGGTTCTATCAAAAAAAGCTGCGCGTGAAAATGATCCACCCGAGGGGCGTGTACAAAGGGGCCTGTGTAATGACATCATTGGCAGCACAGTGTGATAGCTGTGTGTGAAATGCTGCATGTCGTATTCTGCAGTCTAACAACTCACTGTGTATAAACCTTCATATCTCCTAAACCCAACCGACTTTCCTACTTTGAACGCCAATTTTTTTTTGGAAAGGGGAGATGTACAAAACCAAAAATGTAGGTGCAAGTGGGGGACACCTGTGGTTAACACCCCCTAAAATTTCATCGCTATGGTGCCATCAGAACATAAAAAACTGTGCCCATCAAAACGTGCTGCCTAATTTAACGTAACTGTCCACTTCCAATACTTGAACCACAAGTCGTAGGAAGGCGTAGGAAACAGAAAATGTAGGCAGGGGACACCTGTGGGTAATATCCTTTAAAATGTTATTACTATGGCATCATCAGAACATAAACAAATCTGTCCATCAAAATGCGCTGCCCTGTTACACATTGCGGTCCAGGGCAGTTAGGGATTTAAGGAAACAGACAAGCAACCACAGGTGTTACCCACATGCACCTTTAATTTTGTTTACCTGTGCCCCCTTTCCAGAGAAATTGGGGTGCAGGCATAAGAAGCGAACAACAATGTGTAACAGGGCAGCTCGTTTTGATTGGCAGAATTTTTTATGTATTTATATATTGAGCTCCTTCTCCATTACTTATTTAAAATGATGTCACATCCTGTCATATCCATATATAGCTAAATTGTAATTAATGAGACTTTTAATGCATCAAAATATACACTACATCATTAGAATGCCAGCAAACTTTATTATGTTATACAAAAAAAACCTAAAACCACATTACAATGTAACACAATAACATAATGACAGTCATGAATAAAAACAGCAGTTACAGCTGCAATTAACATATATGTAATCTCTATGATCTTATGTATGGTTCAATTCAATTAAATTGAATCCTACATTTCCCTTTCTCCACTGTTAAAGAGAAATTGGGGTTCACAGAAGTTAAGCGTCCAGCTATGTGTAACAGGCACCCCGCCAGCCGCTCAGTCCCTCAGACCTAAGTGTCTGAAGATTTGACTCCAGGTGGCAGTGAGCAGTACTGAGCGTCTCCCCCTAGGAAGGGTTCTGTGGCATGAGGAAGGGGTAACCGCACCGCAACCTTACTGCCAACCGGAACGCAGCCTTAAAGTTTAGTGAGGGGACAAATTTATATTTGAGGCACCACAGCACACAGACAATTGGCAGTACCCTAATGCTCAACGCCATGGAAGTGGCCCCCTAGGGGGTCCCTAATATGCAAAATCAATTTGGGGACCCTGATCTTGAAATAGCCAATCACCACAAGTTTTACTTTATATAGAAGGGTAGATAACACTTTGTTTTGTTTGTTTTTTTTTTTTTTTTTAATCACAAAAAGGCAAAGCCCCTCCCATGCTGTCATTAGTGGAAATATGGCAATCTCACACATGCACAGTAATAGTCAATTTTGTTTTTTTACAAATACAGCAACATACGGTATGTCACAGATCTGTGTAAGTATTTTTTTTTTTTCATTTTTACTTCAGTTCCACTTTAATGAGAAAAGACCCCTGATTCTTATTAGGATTTTACATTTGAGACCCCGTATCCGGCAACATGTTATGTTCAGGGGGCTGTAATTAAGTTTAGTATCAGCTGTCGGGGTCCCCTGTGTACCCTGAAAATTCCAAGTTTGTACAACAATCAGTGTAGGATATGAAGATTTATACATTGGGGGTAAAGACAGCAGCATCGACACAGCTTTCATGCTGCTGCTGTCAAGGGGAACAATTACACTGGGGAACAATTTTGAACAATGTTTGTTGACTTCAATTTTTAAGCTTATTTACACAAAAATAGGTATGCTGATTCTGAAAGTGCAGTTAGTTTTCTTCTATCATGTCAGTTTTTTTCTCTACCGCTTACAGTGTGATAGTGTGGTCAGAGATTGTGTACTGCTCTACGTAGTGAATAAGCAAAATTTATTTTTCTACTTACACACGTATTTCCTTTCTTTCAGATCATGTCTGGCTCTGCTGTTTCTCATCGTAAGTGTCTAAACAACCCTGATTTATTTTGTTATATCTGTGGCAGTTTCATCATTCCCAGTCAAAGGGCGAACATTAGCACATTTGTAGAGCAAGCCTATTTGGCATATTTCATAGTTAAACTTGGTGATCAAGATAAGTCTTGGGCCCCTTATAAGGTTTGCAAACAGTGTCTCGAGGGTTTACGGATGTGGACAAAGGGAATACGTGATAAGATGCCATTTGGTTTGCCGAGAGCCAGGAGATCATTTTAGTGACTGTTACTTTTGTATAGTGAAAACTTCAGGATATAACAAGAAAAATAAATGTAACATAGAGTATCCTAGTCTACCATCGGCTATACGCCCAGTGGCTCATTCAGATAAAATCCCATTGCTGGTTTTCGTTACACTACCCTCTCTTGAAGAACATAATTATGGTGATGAACTAGGTGACAACAATGATGAAGAGTTTGATATTGAAGAGGACCCTGTTCGTAGGACTTGATCAGCATGAGTTGAGTGATTTGGCACGTGATTTAGGTCTATCGAAGAAGGCTTCAGAACTCCTAGCATCAAGACTGTGTGAGAAAAACTTACTTGAAAAAGGAACAAAGGTATTGTACTTTCAAACCAGAGAAATTGCATTTCTGCAGTACTTTAGAACTGACAGTGGCTTTGTGTATTGCCATAACATGTATAGAATGTGTTCTACTTCTCCTCACTGTATGAATGTGTATGTGTAGTTTAAAATAAAGTGAGCCACTTAGTTAGCCTCTTGGTAATGTTCAACATGTAAATGGGTGGAGAAAAAAAAAGAGGTTTGAGGCTCAAAGGTTTTTCATGCAAAAAGTGATGTAAATGTAAACATAAACATAGTGTCCAAGACCATAACAAAAATGAAAAATGCTTAACAGTGAATATAATGCAAACATTCTATGAGTGCAGCTAGTATTGGTATACCTCTGGGTAAATTCAAAGTTAATAATTCAAACAATACTTTAGGAAGTTAGTAACTCAAACAATACATTCAGATTCTAAGACTCTACAATGGAACATCTATAAATTATGTATATATTTAACTCATGTACCAGTAGTTAGGAACATGCCCCACATAGGGCAGTGTATATGTAGAGTCACTGCTGGTGATAATGCTAGATGTATATCATAAAGTATGATTAGGTATAATGGTAAAGAAATGGAGGTCAGATTAAATAAGTGAAGGTTGGTATATACATACCCAATATTTGATATAGTAGTTTGAGCTTTTCCAAGATGTGTTGATGTGCTTATCAGAACATCCATTTAAAAATACTAAGCCTTTTTTTGCACCTTTGTTTAGAGTATAGGTATGTCTGCTAAGTCATGCGAGAATTGATCCTTGCATCCATCAGCAAATGTTAGTAGGAGTAGGTAGGATAGAAGGTGTCTCCCTATGAATGTAGGTTTGAAGGGTAAATTGCAGGGATCAGGGTAAGTAAGATGTGAACGTAACTTCCTAGAGACAGTAGAGGGTATGGGTTGTAGATAGCTAGATAGGTAGGGAATTGTTATAGATAAATAAAGTGGGTTTACCTTGAGAGTGTAGGTATACCAGGTCAGTTGATGATGTCAAGGTAGGTAGGATAGGACAGTGCCTTTCTATAGATAAATAATTTTATATATTTTGTAAATGAGGTATATCTAAAATTGTCACCTATATTGTTTAGGGTTAATGAAAGTTTACCTTTAGGATGTGGGTTTAATAGGTCACTTGCAGAGATCAGCAGCGTTTAGATATGAATGAAGTTATACCGGGTCACTTGATATCAAGGTAGATAGGACAGGAAGGTGCCTTCCTATGGATAAACAGTTATATATATTTCTTTAAATGAGGTACATCTAAAATTATCACTTGTATTATTTAGGGTTAGTGAAAATTTACCTTTTGACTGTGGGCTTAATGGGTCACTCCAAGACTGCAGCAGCCTGCAGGGCTGTTCTAGTGAATGTGCGCATGAAGTGGCGTCTTTAAGAGCACGAGGGAGGAGGAGAGAGCGCGCCCGTGTTGTGGGCGGGCCTCCACCACCTCCTCCTGTGTGTTAGAGAATGCCCGTGACGTCAACGGGGCTCCACAATGCAGGGATACATTCGTCCCGCACCCCCCCTCCTCTTGCATTGGGTGATCTGCCCTGACAAGCTGGATGGCGCAGCATGTGTTGCACAAAAGCCTAAGCGCCTATAGCAGTGGCGCCCCCGTCCCCTGCAAGTCCCATTGAGGTGATTTCCCGACAGATGCAAGGACCTAAATGTATCAAGTGTTATATAAAGTATCTGTGAGATCTAATACTTGTGGATTCAACATCATGGCATATGTATTACAATAAATATTAAGATCTACCAAGAAAATACTTTCATTTTATGGTACATTGCACTGTTGCAACCAAAGAACAAATACTACAAAGTTTAGACACATATAATATGCATAAAAAGATTAATACACATAAATAAAAGGGTATAGTAGATATATACAAGGAGTCCCTGTGGGGATATAAGATAGATCATAGTACTATATTTCTAATATGCATGGCTCATTACTTGTGAATATTTGATATATAAGTAAGAGGGTGTAATGAAGTGTGAGAACCTGTTCGTGTCATGACTGGATTAAAGAAAAGATTTAAAGCTAATTGCTTCATTCAAGCCTGATGGGTATGTTGCTCTAAGATTTACTATCCATTTTGTTTCTACCTGTAGGAGTTTTTTTATCTAGGTCACCTCCTCTAAGATTTGGGAGTATGTGTTCGAGGCCAAAGAATTTGAGAACTTTTGGGTTGTATTGGTGCTTAATGCCTACATGATGGCATACAGGTGTAACTATTTTGCCCACTTCAATGGAGTGTATGTGTTCATAGATCCTCTTTTTAAATGGTCGTATCATTTTTCCTATATAAAAGGAGCCGCAGATGCAAGTAATCGTATTGATTACGCCCCTGGTATTGCAATCAATGTATGTATTGGGTCTATAGTTATTGCCAATTGGTAGGGTAATCATACATGATTCCTGGATCCATATATATGGGCTACAGTGTCCACATTTAAATGTGCCTTTGGTAGTTAAAGTATGAGTGGGTTCATCTTCAAGGTTAGGTTGATAACGAGAAGAGGTTAAATGATCTTTGATTTCGATTTTCTATAGGTGATTCGTGGTTTATTGCTGAGAATTTTGCTGACTTTGGGGTCAGCTACGAGAATATGCCAGTTCTGGGTAAGGGTATTGGTAATGACTGTGATTTTCATTATAGGTGGTGATCAATCTTACTGTATTAGGTGTGTTTTTTTGAAAGAAGGCCTTTTCTTTCATAATTCATGGCTCTATTAAAGGATCTTTTAAGTAAGTTTTTAGAGTAACCTCTAAGCAATAGTCTTTCTTGTAATAATTTTGCTTCATACCTAAAGTCTGATTCATGGCTGCAGTTTCTTTTCAGCCTCAAGTACTGGCTGAAAGGTATGCTTTCAATTAGAGGTTTTGGGTGTGCACTTTGCGCATGTAAAATTGTGTTTCCCGCTGTGGGTTTCCAAAAGAGTGTTGTTGTGACTGTATTGTTGGAGTCTATCTTAATAAAAAGGTCGAGAAATGGTAATTGAGTTTTGCTGTAGTCAAGAGGGAACTTTAAGTTGAATTCATTCGATTCCAAAAACTCCACACGTAGAGGTTCTAAGCCTGTCCAAAACATTAACACATCGTCAATATAGTGTTTCCAGGTTAGGATGAATTTAATAAATTTATTGATATGGGGGTCTGAGAAAATTTTTTTTCCCATTCTCCCAAGTATATGTTGGCATATGATGGTGCCAACAACACAATAGACCTAAATACAAAGGAATACCTCTCCATCAAAAATCCTACAATACCTACATTCTATGCACTACGGAAAATTCATAAAAACGCAGTACATTCCTCAGGACGCCCAATTATTTTAGGTATTGGATCCCTAACTGCGAATGCCAGTGAACTAATTGATACATACATCCTCCCTTTAGTTACCAAATTACCCTAATATCTTCAAGATACAATAGATGTATTGAAACTTACACAAAATATGACAGTTCCCAAAGACACCCTGATTGTAACAATTGATGTAGAGTGTCTATACAACAGTATACCACACTAATTGGGCATACATACCATGGCGGAATGCCTTAAGAGAGCATACCCCCTAGCGAAACCTCAAAGCGAATTTGTCATATTCTTACTAACCTTAAAACTTGACAAAAACACATTTACTTTTGATAGCAAGATCTACCTTCAAAAGCAGGGTGTTGCAATGGGAATGAAATGCGCACCATCATATGCCAACATATACTTAGGAGAATGGGAAAAAAATGTTCTCAGACCCCCATATCAATAAATATATTAAATTCATCCTAACCTGGAAACGCTACATTGACGATGTGTTAATGTTTTGGACAGGCTCAGAACCTCTGTCGTAAAGATCATTTAACCTCTAGTCGTTATCAACCTAACCTTGAAGATGAACCCACTCATACTTTAACTACCAAAGGCACATTTAAATGTGGACACTGTAGCCCATATATATGGATCCAGGAATCATGTATGATTACCCTACCAATTGGCAATAACTATAGACCCAATACATACATTGATTGCAATACCAGGGGCGTAATCTATACGATTACTTGCATCTGCGGCTCCTTTTATATAGGAAAAACGATACGACCACTCAAAAAGAGGATCTATGAACACATACACTCCATTGAAGTGGGCAAAATAGTTACACCTGTATGCCATCATGTAGGCATTAAGCACCAATACAACCCAAAAGTTCTCAAATTCTTTGGCCTTGAACACATACTCCCAAATCTTAGAGGAGGGGACCTAGATAAAAAAACTCCTACAGGTAGAAACAAAATGGATAGTAAATCTTAAAGCAACATACCCATCAGGCTTGAATTAAGCAATTAGCTTTAAATCTTTTCTTTAATCCAGTCATGACACAAACAGGTTCTCACACTTCATTACACCCTCTTACATATATATCAAATATTCACAAGTAATGAGCCATGCATATTAGAAATATATTACTATGATCTATCTTATATCCCCACAGGGACTCCTTGTATATATCTACTATACCCTTTTATTTATGTGTATTAATCTTTTTATGCATATTATATGTGTCTAAACTTTGTAGTATTTGTTCTTTGGTTGCAACAGTGCAATGTACCATAAAATGAAAGTATTTTCTTGGTAGATCTTAATATTTATTGTAATACATATGCCATGATGTCGAATCCACAAGTATTAGATCTCACAGATACTTTATATAACACTTGATACACTTAGGTCCTTGTATCCGTCGGGAAATCACCTCACTGGGACTTGCAGGGGACGGGGGCGCCACTGCTATATGGCGCTCAGGCTTTTGTGCAGCACATGCTGCGCCATCCAGCTTGTCAGGGCAGATCACCCAATGCAAGAGGAGGGGGCGGGACGAATGTATCCCTGCATTGTGGAGCCCGTTGACGTCACGGGCATTCTCTAAGACACAGGAGGAGGTGGTGGGGGCCCGCCCACAACACGGGCGCGCTCTCTCCTCCTCCCTCATGCTCTTAAAGACGCCACTTCATGCGCACATTCACTAGAACAGCCCTGCAGGCTGCTGCTGTCTTGGAGTGACCCATTAAGCTGTAAGCCGTGTACCGGGGGCTTTCTAGGATCCAGCGAAATCACAAACAGGAAAGGCAACACAGACACCAGTTTATGTAAAACAGAACGTACTTTACTGAGTAATATAACAATGAACAAAATTCCAAATATAAAGACAAAGAAAATTACATTACATACACTCAGCCCAGAGGACAGCACAGCTCCCTCCTTCAAAATTGGTTCTTATGACCTGCCACATACATAGACCCTAACTTACTAGCTACTGAAGGTCTAATCTCAGTCTCTGGTATTTCAGGCGCCAATCCTATAATGCGGTGCGTGCACGATTTTACTGACCCGGGTCTTGTTCTGGATCCAATGATGTCTTTAAACTGAACAACAGCAACAAGTCTCTTCAGCAAACATCATCAACTGACCTGGTATACCTACACTCTCAAGGTAAACCCACTTTATTTATCTATAACAATTCCCTACCTATCTAGCTATCTACAACCCATAACCTCTACTGTCTCTAGGAAGATACGGTCACATCTTACCCTGATCCCCGCAATTTACCCTTCAAACCTACATTCTTAAGGAAGACACCTTCTATCCTACCTACTCCTACTAACATTTCCTGATGGATGCAAGGATCAATTCTCGCATGACTTAGCAGACATACCTATACTCTGCAAACAAAGGTGCAAAAAAACGCTTAGTATTTTTAAATGGATGTTCTGATAAGCACATCAACACATCTTGGAAAAGCTCAAACTACTATATCAAATATTGGGTATGTATGTTGTGATACCAATGCAGGAGTGGTGGTGGAAGGGAGGTATATTTGCCCAAGATTCCTCTCCTATGTGAAGTAGCAGGTGGAAGACTCTCACCTGCGAGGTAATTAATGAAACAGTACTGAGGGTGGGGATATAACAGAGCCAGGAGCTCAGTCAGTCTCTCTGCCTGGGGACACAGAAAGTTGGTCTATGCGAATGAACAGAAACCTGAGTAAAAGGGTGCTGAAAGCTTTGTTTTGATCTGACAGGGAGAAGCCCTCCAGCTGATAGACAGGAACGTTTATTTATTTATATTTATAGGTGCTCCATTGTAGAGTCTTAGAATCTGAAAGTATTGTTTGTATTACTAACTTCCTAAAGTATTGTTTGAATTATTAACTTTGAATATACCCAGAGGTATACTAATACTAGCTGAAAATTTGCATTATAATCACTGTTAAGCATTTTTCATCTTTGTTATGGTCTTGGACACTATGTTTATATTTACATTTATTATGATGATGAATTTTATTTGATTTATATTATAATTCAGTTTTCATTTCGTTTTGTTGTATATTCCTGACATGTTACATCTCTATACATATAGACCGTTAAGCACGCATTAATATCTATCCCTGAGGAAGCCCTACGTGGCGAAACGCGTTAGATTTTTCCACGCCACGGCACAGTCATATGAACGGTTATACGGTTACGTTAATAACCCTTTGATGAAACTCATAATGTATAGTATAAACAAATATTCTGTTTTGTGAAATGTTAACAGGACGGAAGAAAAAATATTATTTTTTTATGTGTATTAGATGGCTTATGTATACAATAATCAATCAATACACTTCACTTTTTGCATGAAAAACCTCTGAGCCTCAAACCTCTTTCTTTTCTCCACTCATTTATTTATTGCCATAACATACCTGGTTTAATGGAGGAATTGGGAATTCCAATCTATAACTCAACCGAATGGCGACTATTCATCGATAGCTCAAAACAGAGCTTAAAGTGTGTCCTCCTTCACAATGGCAAAATATTTGGGTCAGTCCCAATTGTTTTAATGCAAGCTCGCCAGTGTAAAGCTGCCGGAGATGCGCGGCTCCGGCCGCGAGCTTTTTCAGTTGCTGAATAGCGCGACGGCGTATGATTTCGGATCGCGAATACGAATGCGCGAGCGATCATCCGATTCTGCTTGATGAATCAGGGGCATTGAGTCGTTACAATATCACCAACACAATTGGGTGATCTGTGTTGACCTTAAAATGGTATGCTTCCTTCTTGGTCAGCAATACGGATACAGCAAGTATCCCTGTTATCTGTGCATGTGGGACAGCAGAGCACGTGAGAGGCATTGGGTGGAAAGGAATTGGCTTACAAGATCTGCCCTAAAACCAGGTGATCCAAACATTCTACATGAGCCACTTGTTGTTAGAAAGAATATTTTATTCCCGGCTCTGCACATGAAACTGGGTCTGATGAAGCAGTTTGTTAAAGCTTTGCCAACTGAAGGAGACTGTTTCAAGTACCTCATTTTGGCTTTTGCTAGCCTGTCATTAGAAAAAATAAAGGTTGGTGTGTTTGATGGTCCACAGATTCGGCAGCTCATCAAAGATGAACAATTCATCCGGACAATGTCAGAAGTCGAAAAGAATGCTTGGTTATCATTCAAAGCCATTGTCAAGGACTTTCTTGGAAACACACAAGCAAATATTTACAAAGAAATTATCCAGAAACTCTTGGGAGAGCTACTAAATGCTTGGTTGCAATATGAGCATCAATGATGCATTTTCTGCATAGCCATCTTTTTAACTTCCTGGAAAACCTTGGTGCAGTCAGTGATGAGCAAGGTGAATGATTCCACCAAAATTTGAAGGTCACGGAAGGATGGTATCAGGGTAGATGGGATGTACATATGATGGCTGACTATTGTTGGAGCATCAGGCGGGATTGTCCTAACACTGAACATTCCAGGAAAAGCTATAATTTGTATGTAAAATTTGTATTTTTTTTTTAACAGAAATGGAGGGTACCCTGTATCGTAAAAACTGGGTGTAATAGCAAAAAACTAGGGTCATTTCTGGATTCACTACCCAAAAAACAAGTGTAAGATCAAAAAAAAAAAATTAAAAAAAATTAAAAAAAATGTGTTTCCTAGTGTAATCTCACCATACAAGGTAAGCGGGGAGCAGACACAGCTGATTGCAGAGGTCTATAGTACACGCCCACTCTTAGGGAGCTAACACTGAGCGTGCTCAGGAAGCTCCCTCTCCTTCTGGTAGCACGATCTAATGAATAAAGATAGGAGATGCGCGCGCAGACACCACTGACTGTGACATTATCGTACACGCTCATTCCGCTGGTAGCACAAATTCCAAACGTAGGATTTTCTCATAGCGTCACTGCTTCTTCCTTTCTCTGATTAACTGGCGAGTCCTTCAGGTTAGTCCCGCCTCTCACATGCAACTAAAGGAAGCAGCCGCCGCCAGGCATACACAGGTGTTCTCTGCATTGTGAGGGATGGCCTGCGATGTTTAAGGATAGGTAATCTCCTTGCAAAAAAATGGAAGATGGCCGCCCCGGCCGGGATCGCGTTCTTCTGGACGACCGCCATCGTCTTAGCACGGAGCTGCCGGAGCCTTGAGACGACGGGTTATCCAGAGGACTGGAATGACACCCAGCCCAATGTGACCCGACCGGGACTGTTCTTGTCGGCCACCATTCCCTATGAGGAGGCAGAACTGGGACTAACTAATCTACCGACCCAGACTATGGTCGCCACCGAGGACTCCACAACGCCGCCTGTTATCAACTCCAGTGAAGGTAACAGCCTAACAGTCATTCATATAAGTCGGCGGACAGGGCCTGTCTAGCCTGCTCCCTGGGTTAGACCAAAGTCCCGCCCCCATTTTACTTATTTGCCCCCATTTTACTTTTTTCAAGATCCAACCCCTGAGTTTCTGAGGGACAAAAACGAAGTGCCAAATTAGGTTCTTTGCTTTCTCTCCCCTTTTTTTTTTTTTTTCTTGCCTCTCCCCCTTCACCAAGATTTTTTAAAATATACCCGTATGTATTATATACATCAATCAGGGGTGAATGTTAGTTACCAGTCAGCCCAAATATTATACCCCCTGACAGGTGTAATAATGCCATTCATGATCTGGATACAATGACCCCAGACAATGGGGAAGGGGGGTTGAGTCAGTTCTTCGACTTGATATTTTATGCAGTAAAAATAGAATGATTGAAAAAAAATACACTTGGGTGGAGGGGAGGTTGTTCCAGCCCAGCTGGTCTGTTCACACAGAAGAGGTGCTATAGTACAATTTGCTGAATGTTATTTCTAACCATGATAGAAAGTTGCATCACATTTGGGGCTGCAAACTGATCAGAGTGCCCTGTGATGACCCCTGACCACCACCAGACACCCCTACAATGGGAACCTGAATGTGAGACCTGGACCATGGATTGATGAAAAAAAGTGGCATCTAAAAACAGCAGTCAGCTGGCTTTTAAGGTCATATCCTCCTTAAAGCCTGGGGCCAAAACCCACTAGCTGCTTAGTGCAGTGAGCATGAAAGCGCAAGGGCTTTGAACACTTCAGGTTCAGTTTGTCATTTGTTAAGGGTGAGGAAAATATAAGGGTTGCAATAGTCACCCGTAGTCCCTATAAAGAGGGACTGTAACTGCACAATACTATCACACTAGGATTGAGCAGTGTCATGTGACAGAGGTTACAATTCTGCTCAGTGTCTAGTTGTAAAAAGGTCTTTAAGTCCTGAATATAGAACATATTTTGATTATAATTTTATGTTTCTCATTTTTCTTTACTTAAAATCCTATTTTTATACATAGTTTTAGGAAGCTCCACCACTGAAAAGTATGTCGCAAGTGCAATGGCCGCAATCACAACAGCAGAAATTCTTCTATCAAGCAAAATTATATCAGCAACCTTACAGACTTCTGAAATGACAACAACCCCCCCCAGGAATAGCACCTCTGACATGTCATGGACCAAGTTCAGTATCATAATATTGGCCATTATTCTGATCGTGGTGGTCCTGCTGATGGGTTTCATAGGCGCCGTGTTCGTCTACAGGGAGTATCGGAACCGCAAACTCAACGCTCCCTTCTGGACCATCGAACTGAAAGAGGACAACATCAGCTTCAGCAGCTACCATGACAGCATCCCAAACGCGGACCTTTCTGGCCTTCTGGAGTACAATGCCACTGAAATCACTGCCAATGGGCAGCTTTCCTTTTCTGCTTCTATCCATGGCTAAAAACCCTGTTCCTCTGCCCAGTACACTGGGATGTCAATGTTGTTAATTTAATGAACTGTATATATCGGGCAATTAACTAAATGTGATGTTCAGGACTAATAATGGCATTATATACTGTTTTTTTTGTTTTTGTTTTTTTTAAATTTATCAAAGCGTGGCTAGATTTTTCACTTAAACAAAAAGGTCGGGGGGAAATATTCCTGTTTCCCTTATGCCTTTTCTTGAAAGACAGTATCTTCACTAAGTCTCTATTAGCCTAATAATCACACAGATCTTAAATAACAGGATCTTTATTAACAAAGAACCGAATGAACAAGTAATCAACAATTGTTCCAATTAAGCTCAATAATAATCACATAGACAAAGTAAAATGATACGTTACGCAAAGAGTCCGTCCTCTGTACCCTGCACCTTTGAGAGAGAATAAGAGTAAGTAAGAAAAAGAGGTCTAAGAGGCATAGGATGTATATTGGAGAATAGGAGATTTAGGAGAAGAGGCATAGAATGTATATAGGCATATAGGAGGCTAAGAGAATAGGAGAGGGATTTGTGGCTGTTGTCCCTTCTTATACATCTCCAGGACCCCTGGCCACATCCAGTCACACCCATGCATCCACCCCTTTACTCAGGGGTCCTCCCGACTCTAGAAACACTCTGTTCCCTGATGTCTGCTGATATTCTCCAGTAGGTGGTGCTGTTATATTGAGGGCAAGTCCTTTGAGTTGGTCCTGGCTTCCTTGATGTCATCCTATAACAGTGATGTTTACACACCTGTCAGGATATTCCAGCTCACAGAGAGGTGTTATCTCAACCTCCCACTGTAATCATTCTGTTGGTTTCATTCCCAGAGGCTTTTCAGAGTCAACCCCCATCAAGTTCCATCAACAGCCAGTTTGCATATGAGTGCTAATTTCATGCCACCCATGTTGCGCCTTCCAACATATGCCCCTTTGTGCCTGAATAGCACACCACCATCACCCTCAGGCGGAGCTGTCATGCGCAATATCACCTTGTGAGTCACTCTTTGTCTTCCTCTCTGTCGATGTCTTCAGGGCCACAGGATCACCATAGTGTGCAATCAGTTACCATTTATTCTCTCTCATTTCCAAGTACCCTTCCAAGGGCAGGGTATAGAGGAGGAATTTATTTATCACTACAATAATAATGAATTCATGTTAAAAAAAAAAATAAATAAATAATTGCAAAGACATTATCACACAAAGTTCAGTGTACCCACAGCTTGGGATCATGCAAGTACTACTGATATGTCTTCCTTTGCTGTAGTTTTTGTATATCAGGATCTCTGCTTGACTGTAAAGACTTTATTTTATGAACCGACCTTACAATCAACTTAGAGACTTTATAGATAGACCTTATATAAATGTCAGATCCATTAACATGTAACTTTGTACCAATGACAAGGCAACATCAAAAACAAAAAAAAATAATAATAGAACCACATTAATCAGATTATTCAAAACCACATTAATTCCACCCAAAAGGCCCAAATATCTTATTTTCCTTTTAGTTATAGTATACTATTATGGTGGCATTATCACCCTCTTGTTGTAGCCATCTCAGGAGGTTTTCCTATGTGTCCCATCCTGTCAACCACTCCTGCAGCTTCCTTCCCATACCCAATGCCAGGTATCCCATAAATAGGACTATTGTAGTTAACATTAGGGGGCAGATTGGTAATGCTTGGGATTACATATTTCCATCTTCCAATATTTGCCTTGGTGTCTGGATTTCAGAGATATTGCGCATAGTACCCAATGCCCCTCTAGCTACTGTCATGTTTACCAAACAACCCAGTTCCACGATCAGTATCCTAGTGGCATTCCATAGGACAAGGAGACAAGCCATTCTATGGCCTAACTACTAAACTGGTACTTTATACTTTGGCACAATCTCCCTATCCAGAACATAAACTGTAGAATCTTTCCAACCATTTTATCAATTGTAATCAACCAATCCTCCATGGTACAAAATCTATCTTACTGTTGTAAAAGCAAAAATAAAAAAATATATATACATATATACGCAATAGCATTAAAGCTCACTATTACATTGTGCATATTTTGATTATCATTCGTCTATACATTTGAAATCTAAAGCTACGTACACACTTCCAATTTTTATCGTTGGTAAACGAACGACGAACGATCCTCCACGATATCTGCGAACGATCGTATGGCACCGATCCTGTAC
>NC_092870.1:2869083-3021031 GCF_032062135.1 Pyxicephalus adspersus | reverse complement strand
GCAGGATCGGTGCTATACGATCGTTCGTATATATCGTGCAGGATCGTTCGCCGTTCGTTTTCCAACGATAATAATTGGAAGTGTGTACGTAGCTTAAGACTATAGACAATATTATCAAACACACACACCCCCCTTTGAGTGACTCACAGACATCAACAAACATAAAACAACAAACTTAAAAAAAAAACTGCTGGGCAGGGAGAAAAAAAAAATCTCCCACTTAAACAGTCAGCCACTACAAGGCAGTTTTCCTCATGGCCTAATGTTTCACATGCAAATAATCACTTCCTTATCACTATGCAAAATAGGCTAAAAAAATGACAAAGGAAAAAAGATACAAGTGTTGTACACCTGTACACCTGTCAGGATATTCCTGCTCACAGAGGTGTTATCTCAACTGTAATCATTCTGTTAGTTTCATTCCCAGAGGCTTTTCAGAGTCAACTCCCATCAAGTTCCACCAACAACCAGTTTGCATATGAGTGCTAATTTCATGCCACCCATGTTGCACATTCCAACAGGGGGGGAGGGAGAAAGGAAAAAAGAAAGGTTTCGTGAGGGGGGGCAGAGTGAGGGGGGGAGGTAGAAAGGAAGAAAGAAAGGATTTGTGAGGTGGGGAGGGATGAAAGAAGAAAGAAAGGAATCATGAAGTGGGGAGGGAGAAAGGAAGAAAGATCAAGGCACAATGAGCTAACATTTAGGGCATTTGCCATCCTGACTATACTATTCTGTTCAGAATAAAAGGGGTCGGGAGCAAAGGGATCTTGCTCCTGAGCTCTTTTGGATACTGACTGATTATTCGGTGTACCACATAAGAAACTCATCCCCTCAGGATGATAGATACAAGTAGTAATAAGCCAGACTGGTAAGAAAACACAAAGATTAATAATTATCAACAGACAAACAAATCTCCCAGAATATTGTGGGGTCATCATCCTCAGCCTGTGGCAAGGCACTTTTCAGGGATTTCACACCTGCTTCACCCTCTTTGTCTCCATTCGACGCCGGAGAGGAAGCCTTAGGGACCCTTTTCACTCTGCTAGTGTGAATCCAGATTGGAGTCTCTTCTGTGAGAATTGCTGTTCTGGTGACTGCTACCACTCAGGTGGGTGGTCCAAACGGGAACTCTGTCTGTTTTCGCCCTTTTGCCAGGCGCTGGACAATCACCACGTCTCCTGGTTGGAAAGGATGCGTAGGTTCCTGTAGAGAGAAAGGAGAGGCACGAGCAACATGTTTCTCAACTTGATCTAAAGTTTCTACAAGTTTCCTCACATATTCTGCCTGTACTACTTCTACATCCCCTTTTTCTATCACAGGGGCCTTTGGACCCCAAGGGGTGGGGAAAGGTCTTCCCATTAGGACCTTAAATGGTGAGTAGCCAGTATTCTTGTTAGGCTGCATCCTAATTTCTGCTACGGCTACAGGCAAAAACTTTTTCCAATTAGTAAACGTGCCTCCAGTAATTTTCCTTATTTTTTCTTTAATTGTTCTATTCATCCTTTCTACTACCCCAGAACTCTGAGGGTGGTAAGGGAGGTGGAACTTCCAGTCAATCCTAAGGGCTTTGGAAAGCTCCTTACATACCCTGGACACAAAAGCTGGGCCATCCCCATCTGAACAGGGCATCCCCATCTGGAGATAATTTCTTGTAACAAAATATTTACCACAATTTGTGTGGTTTCATTGGTAGTAGGAAAAAACCTCCGGCCATCTAGAGAACATATCCACAATCACAAGGGCATACTCCTGCTTTCTTCCTGTCTTTGGAATATGGGTAAAGTCAATTTGTAAGTGAGTGAATGGCGAAGTTGGGTAATTCAGATGCTGATGTTGGGCCTTCTTTGAGTTATTTAGGTTGTTTCTGAGACATATAATACATCGTGAAACATAGGATTGTACCTTTGATCTAAGGCTTAGTATAAAAAAAAAATCTCTCCTAATGAGGTCAGTGGTTGCCTGTGCTCCCCTATGGCCAAGGCCATGATATTGTGCAATTAAAATTGGGGTGCTTGCAACTGGAATACATGGTTTCCCCTCTTTGCAGATAAGACCTGTATCAGGGTCTTGTACTGCACCTACCGACTGCCATACTAACTTGTCACTACTTGTAGCCAAATCCTGGAAACTTAGCAATAAATTGTCGGTAAGGGTAATTTTTGGAACTAGGGAGGGCATTTGAACTGTTGCTGCCTGTCTAATAGCGGCCTCCTTTGCTGCCTTGTCAGCTAGGGTTTTCACTTTAGCTATGTCCATTTGGAGGCCAGTATGTGCTTTACAATGGACAATAGCAACTTTGCTTGCTAATTGGATGGCGGCTAGGAGATCATGTACTAGGGTGGAATGTGAGATTTGCTTCCCATCTGCCAGATTACCCCATGATCATGTACAACCCCAAAGGCATATTTGGAATCAGTGTATATATTTACATCTCTTCCCTCAAAAAGACAACAAGCTCTAGTGAGGGCAATCAGTTCAGCTGCTTGGGCTGACTGAAAAGGTATAGGGTTCGATTCTAGAATAACATCAGGGAGTTGAACCACAGCGTATCCCGCTTGAAAAGTGTTGTCATTAGGACGGGAACAGGATCCATTCACAAAAATATCAGGTGCTCCTACAACGGGTGTGGACTGTAAGTCAGGTCTAGGTGAGGTGTGTTCATGTATGAGTTCAGTACATTTGTGGGGAGGAGGCAAATCATCCTGCTCTCCCTTATATCCAAGTAGGGCATTTAGTATAGCCATTGGACCAAATGTGGGTGGATCTTTATTAAGACTAGGCCATTTGGAGATCATTTGCTTAACAGTAAGCTGGAGATGTGGCTTTAAATTGGTAAGGAAAGTCTGAATGAGCATAAAATGCATATTATCCTGAATACTCATTCCTGCTTCCAGAGTCCAAATTTCATTAAACCTCTTCCAGAAGTCTATAACAGACTCTGATTTTTGCTTACAGGCTACAGCGGTAGGCAACGAGGACCTAGTCTGAAAACACCTCTCCATTTCACGCTTAATTTCTTCCCACATTGTGACTATGCCTCAGTATTTAGTTTATAATTTCCAGCAGGCGTATTAGGGGGCTCTATAGTGCTTATAGAGGGGACCTTACTCCAATCCCAGGGGGAATTTTGTCCCACTATCCCATCTAATATGAGACGCATATCCTCCTGTGTCAGACACCTTCCTTTACAGGCTCTCTTTAAATAATGGAATGCCTCAGATGAAGATGAAGAGGGTTTAGGGCAGTTCTTAACGATCTTAATAATATCATCTACTTCAATAGGTTTCTTTAACAAGGTGTCTCCTACAGTCATAAAAGGGATTTGTTCATCAGTGTCACTTTCCTCATCTGGCAGTGCCTGTTCTTCCCTCCTTGCTGTTTTAAATGCGTATTTTCGGAGGGTTCTCCCTGAACGGGTCATATACTTCATGTCCCACTGGGGTCTGGACCATAATATGGGTAAGCTTCAGTGTCTCCTAAACATAACCCCTTAACCATGTCCATATGGAAGGTGTCATTAGCTCCATCCCGAGGGAACGGATTTACACTCTTCATTCCCTCTGTTCATCCTGCCATATTATCTACCCAGGGAATAACTAAATAGTAATCAGTCCCACAGACCCGATCTACATAATCCTTACATGTTTCTCCTACATACGGAGGGGGTGGAGAGACCTTTCCTTGTATTGCACCCCTTTCTTGTAACTTAATTGAGACGGAAGAAGAGCGGAACTGTTCCCAGGACTGGCTGTACTGAACCGTAAAGGCTCCGACAATTCCTGTCAGCTGGGTTCAGAGGACTTATGTCTATGCTCAACTTCCTTCTCAACTGGCTGTTAGTATTATCCCTTAAAACCGTCACTTGCGTTCACCAATTTCTGGGTTAACGGGTTTCCCCGCGCCAGAGTGGTGGGGCGTCTTACGGTTCTCCAGGACACACACACAATAAAGTTAGTACAATTTTCACAGTATCATTTGCTGCTCACCTTCAGCAGAAAAATAAATTACTTAATACTTCATAACATCACAGTATCATTTGCTGCTTACCTTCAGCACAAAATGAAAATACTTCATAACATCACAACATAAAAGACAGCATAAGAAAGCGACAGATAAGAAGCGATAGAAATTGGCTGACAAGAAAAATCAGGGTGCAGACAATAGTTAAATTCTTCCCTAAAGAACTCCTCTTTTAAATTCTTCTCTAAAGAATTTCTCTTTTGAATTCTTCCCTAAAGAATTCCTCAATAGACTTGGCCAGTAGTCTATTTAATTCTGGGACTTCCCTAAAGCCCACAGTTTAAAGCCTATCTTTCCTAAAGATAGATACTTTCCCTTTCAGTCTATTCTAAGTGGATTCATGATAGAAGCAACAGAGAGTTTCGGAAAGGATCGGAATTCCCCTAAGCCTCAAGGCAGGGACTTTCCGTACTCACCGAATTCTGTGTGCTCTAATCTCTACTTCTAGTTCCTTGAATGCACCCTGACTTCTCCTCCACCAGAGAGACGTCTGGAGAGATATCCCAATAACACACACGCACACAGTATGGTCTTAGGAATATACTCTGATCTTTATTTGACATGGCGGTCTTTTTATACAAATAGTTATACAAGGGGGTGGTCTTTATTTACATACAGCTGTTTAAGTTTTAGCCATATATAGTGTTATTTGATACATTGCAAGGCATACATTGTATTTCAAAGAATTTACAATTATCGCCATCTGGTTACAATTAAACTGAGTAGACAGCAGAAGAAATACAATTCCTTATACAAATATTTGGTTCAAATTAGCTTAGCTATTTTAACCCTTCGGGGGGGGGGGGGCGCTGTAAACAAATAGATTACATTATTAGGATGTGTTAATCATGCTTTTTTTTTTTTTTTCAAAACTATGTTTATTGTTTTTTTAACAATTTTACAAACACAAATATAAGAACAAAAATCAACAGAGGGACAAAATCTCAGAGGGGACACAGAAAATAGGGGGGGGAGGGAACACTCAAAATTTGTAGTACATACAGCAATACAAACAGTGAGACGAGTTCACACAGCATATGAATATATGAATAGCATACAATCAGTTTTAGAGCCAATAGTGCATAAGTTGTTAGTTAATCACATTCGTAGCATTTGTGATGTTCGTTATATACCAAGTGGAGTATTGGAACATATCAAGAATCGAAGTGCTCTCCGAGTTCGTGAATGTATGAATCATAAATTGGTACCATTGTCGCCAAAATCGGGTGATACAGTCATCTCCTTGGAGTTTGGCGTCTAACATCTCTGTATGAAATAAGGTTTTCAAAGAAGTGATGACTTGATCCAATGCGGGGGGAAGGGGTTGGATCCAATTGCGCATAATCACTCGCCTTGCAGCCAATAAACAGATATTAATCCAACGTTGTAAACCGTGTGGTATACCGTCCTGGCTTGTATCGTCCCATGTGCCAAATAAAAACAAAGAAGGGGCGTTAGGAATATGGTGTCCCGTAACATTAAAGATCAACATGGCCACCTGGCGCCAGAAACTTGCAATATGTGAACAGAACCAAAGGCGGTGAGCTAAAGAGGCGTTGACACAACTGCATTTGGGACACTGCAAATGCCACTGTTTGAGTTGGGGATCAGATGGGGAAGGCCGGAATACCCTATAAGCTCTATGTAGTAGCATGAATTGAGATTCCCTCCATATTTCATTTACAATACTTCTCCTGACTGTGAGATAACCTTGTATAACCTTATCCACAATTTCTGGGTCAGGGAAGTCTCTCTGCCAACTTTTTACATTGGAGACTGAGAGGGGTTTCGTAAAAGTAGGCAGCAGATAAGCATGTATATTGGAAATGTTTGGAGGAGATAAGGATAAGAGTTTATCAAAGGCATGGGGGCATAGAAAGTTAACATAAGAGGAGGCCATAGATCCAAGAAAAGACACAGCCTGTTTATAATACAGTGGATGGAGTACCCAATGAGGGATGCCATATTTGCTTTGCAGATCCGCTAAAGATATCTTAGACACATCGTCCTGTCTAAAAAGATCTTTAAAATATATCAGACCCTTTTCTTGCCAAACTTTAAATGATGCATATTCCTGTGCCTGGGGGAACAAGGGATTGCCACAAATGGGAAGATATGGAGATAGGCGGAATGGAAGTTTAAACTTCTGTCTAAGCACCTTCCATGTAACAACTGTATCTCTAATTATTATGTTATGACGTAACGAGGGTGGCAGCACTGCATGTTTACAATGTAATAAAGCACTTAAATCCCAAGGGCGAGTCATTGCACTCTCAAGGGCTATATTGGAGGAACAAGAGGTCCCCTTAAGCCAATCTATAACATGCCTAGCTAGGCAGGCCAGATTATAAAGTCTAATATTAGGGAAGCCCACTCCACCCTCCTCCTTGGGTAGGTACAATTTAAGAAGTGAAATTCTAGGACGTCTGCCAACTCAGATGAATTTTGTGAAAGCTCTATTAAGAGTATTTATATCAGAATGAGTTAGTAGGAGAGGTAGCGTTTGCATAGGGTACAGCAACTTAGAAAAGGACATCATTTTTACAAGGTGACAACGACCCAAAAAGGACAGCGGTAGACCCTCCCACATTTTCAATTCCCTCAGTATCTTAGCTATCAGCGGGGGGTAATTTAACGAGTATAATGATGAGGGCATGCGGCCAATGCGTAGCCCTAAATAAACTATGGAATGCACCGCCACCTTAAACGGGACCTGTGGCCTCCAACGTTCTACAACTGTCAAGGAGCTGGTTAGTGACAGAATCTCACTCTTTGTAAAGTTAATTGTGAGTCCTGCGAAACTCTCATAATTGCGAAATGTTGTTTGAATGGTATTACTATCGCTTCTAGGGTCAGAAGTGAAAATCAAAATGTCATCTGCAAAGAAAGCAGTTCGCAGCTCACAATCATGCACCGGGATACCATGTAATAACGGTGTGGCATCCAAGTATCTAACTAATGGTTCCAGTGCAAGATTAAACAGGAGGGGGGATAAAGGGCATCCCTGCCTAGTTCCCCTATGTAAGGTGATGGGACTTGACATGTACCCCAGTGTGAGTATATTGGCCTTTGGAGAAGCATACATGGCCTCCAACAGTTTCATAAATGGGCCTCTCAGTCCAAGATAGGCAAGAACCTGAAAAAGCCATGTTATATTTACCGTATCAAATGCTTTATGTGCATCTATTGCAATTATGGCCAGATCAAGATCAGGTTGTCTTTTAGCAGTTTCCAAGGCTACAAGTACTTTTCTAATATTGGTTACGGCAGATCTGCCTTGAACAAAGCCCACTTGTGATGGGGAAATTAGAGAAGGCAATAACAAAGCTAACCGATCTGCAAGAATTTTAGACAGAATTTTTGCATCTATATTGACCAACGAAATGAGGCGGTAGGATTCTGGTTCACATGGATCTTTATCCTTCTTCAAGAGAAGTTTAATGTATGCTTCCTGGCCAGATTGAAAATAATTACCTCCATCCCACAAAGTGGAATACATGGCATGAAGATCATCAACTATTTCATCCCCCAAAAATTTGTAAAACTCAGCAGTGAAACCGTCCGGACCCGGAACTTTACCATTTTTCAAGCATTTGATAGTCATCATAACCTGTTCTCTTGTAATGGGGGCATTTAAGGTTTCCAAATCCGATTTCCGCAGTTGAGGCAGTTCAACTGCAGAGAGAAAGGCTGAACCCGCCACCTCATCTGTATTCGGGAGCGAGTACAGCCGCTGAAAATATTGTGCTAGACATTGGTTTATCTCTTTAGGTGAATTAATCATAGTGCCCGTTGGAGATCTCAGTGTTGGAATATAGGTTGGTTTAAATCCTGTACGTACCAGGTTCGCCAACATTTTACCTGATTTGTTGCCGAACTTATGAAATTCCAAAAATCTATACTTGGATTTCAGTTGTTCGTATTGATAAAGTCGTAAGTCAAATTGACGTTTAGAGGTATGCCAAGCCTCTCGGGTACTGGGAGAGGGGTTATCTGTTAGCGCCTGTTGTGCGGATCTAAGCTCCCGTTGGGCGGTCAAGAAATGAGATAATGTCACCTTTTTCCTATTAGTTAAAAAAGAGATAATCTTGCCTCGAAGGAAGGCCTTACCCGCCTCCCAGAAAAGTACCGGCTCATCTCTGTGAACCGCATTATGTTGAGCATACTCCAACCATGCCGATGTCAATGTTGCCTGAAATTCCGTGTCTTTACATAAATAGGATGGAAAGCGCCAAGGCACATAATCGCCCCTGGGGAAGTGATCTCTCAACTTAAGAGATATAGGGGAGTGGTCAGATATAGCCATGACATGTATTTCTGGAGATTCAATATGTTCCAGAACTGCATCTGTGCAAAACAAGTAATCTAAACGAGCCTGTGCCACATGTACCTGGGAGATAAAAGTATACTGGTGTTCCAGGGGATTAAATTGTCTCCAAACATCATTCAGAGACATGGCATGAGCAAAGTCAGCCAAGACCGAGTGGGATGGTGATTGATTGTTAGATACCTTTGGGCTAGGACATCTGTCCTCTGAGTGCACCATAACTGAGTTAAAATCCCCGCCTAATATTTTACGGGGAGTGGGATCCTGGGCAACCCATGTGGAAATTTCCTGAAAAAAGGAGGATGATGGTGAATTGGGAGCATATATATTATAAACAGATAGATCTGAATCAGGCAACTGAACAAGCACTCTCACAATGCGTCCCTCCGAGTCGCACTGCACCGTCCTGATCTTGCCCCGGAAAGATCGATGGATCAAGATCAGGGCTCCAGCTTTCCTGTCAGCAGACGGGGTGCCATAGACCTCTCCAACCCAAAGTTTTTTCATTCTATGGAAGTCACCGGCACCTAGGTGTGTCTCCTGTAACAAAGCTATATCCGCTCTTAGTCTTTTCAAGTGACGTAACACGGACATACGTTTGTTAGGGGAACGCAGGCCCTTAACATTCCATGAGACTATTTGCATATAATTTGAAGATAAGGCTTACATTGATCATGGCTACAACAAATACAGTAAAGCTGCAATACACTGAGTACACATAGTAAGTACAAATACTTTGATCTACTATAACCATCAGTCATGAGAACACAGTAAGGAATCAGTGGGTCAAGCCCAGTATACATGACAAAGGCATAATTAGTGCAATACTCACGACTGCTGTGTGAACGGATAGAGAGAGTGTATCCCATAACAACTAAAGGGACATGATAAAGGAGCATTAGGAAAACATAGGGGAGGAGACAAACATGAAACAATAATGACTTTCCTTTTTTCCTCGCAGAGCATAAGGAAATGTACCAAGTAAGTAACATTGGCGAAAACATCCTCATAGTAGTAAATGCGGGCTCACACCTCACAATGTGGGATATGTAAATGCTCAGTTTCAAACCGAAACAGAAAAGATTAAGGCACTTTTCAATGAAAATAAGGGTAAATCGCATTATCTCGCCTTTGGCTGCATCTCAGTGCGATGAACAGCACGGAATTTTTTAGCAGGGGCATGGACCGAATACCTGGACAGTTTTGGAGAGCTCACTGGAACCAGGGGACGCTCAGTGGAGCGAGGAGGGGAGGTATCAGAACCTTCTGACGGTGTGGAAGATCTGTCAGACAGCAAAGTGCGCACCAGGCTTTCTGCCTCTTCAGCAGAAGTGAACGAATATTTTCGTCCGTGGTGGTCGGTGAAGTGAAGGATGGCAGGGTAGGCCAAAGTGAAGCGTAGCTTATGTTGATACAGCGTGGAACACACTCTTTGAAAACTGCGCCGCTTGCGTGAGACTTCTGCTGAGTAATCTGCAAACAATAATAGAGAGGCTCCCTCATATTGCAACTTGTGTTGGTTCCGATAGGCATGAAGTACGCGGTTTCTGTCGGTATAATAGCTGTAAGCCACCAGTACCGGTCGAGGAGTAGACTTCTCCGTACGAACTGGACCCAATCGGTGCGCGCGTTCAACCCTGCAGGGCATGGTGAGGCCCAATAACTGGGGCAATATCGTGGAGCAGAGGTCGGGTAATTGGGACGGTTTGATGCTTTCTGGTAGGCCCACAACGCGTATATTATTGCGTCTGGATCTGTTTTCCAAATCCTCAATTTTATCTTGTAGGGCTTGTGCTTTAGTTTCTAGCATAGAGAGAGTCACTCTGGCAGATGTGACATCATCTTCAACTAATGTGATGCGTTGCTCGGCGGTATCTAATCTTTGAGACTGTTCCTTTAAATCTTTCCGTAGGGATTGTATGCCTTTGTGTACTGCAGCATCAATAGCTTCCTGCAAAGTAGGTTTCAGCAAAGCAGCTACAGCATCAGCAATTTGTGCAGGTTGGGAAACAGCAGCAGGATCATCAGACTGTACCTTGGATGCATCAGCGTTGGCAGCATGTGGCATGCAGGCTGCGGTGGCCATCTTGGATGGGGTGGATCGGATTTTATCCCTTTTCTCCATGCTTTCCTGGCTATTTGGGAGAGATGAGGGTGCCAGGAAACGGTCCATCAAGAACTGAGCTGGCAGCGTGTGGAAGGCGGCAAGGTGAGTAGCGGTAGTGACGGTTTTTTATAACGATATCCCGGAGGGGAGCAGGAGCCGCGCTTACATGCTTCCTGCTCGCGGGGCGCCGGAACCGGAAGTCCTAATCATGCTTTTGTTGTAACTACATGCTGCTGGATTGTATTTTTCATTCTTTTCTGGCTGCAAAAGCAATGCTTGCCCAAATCTAAAATAAATTGCACTCTGCCCTAGTTTGGCAATGGTTTTTTTTTCAAAAGTGTCACATAAAGGTCCAGCTCTTACACAAATATGTCTGCTATTTCATTTCCCAAATTTTTTTTTTTAAACCAAACTTTTATTTTTTAAATATCCCCCCAATAACTTATAAAAAACACCCCAACAAATATTAAAATATAAAAATTTAAAACATATATAAAAATTTATTTTTTAAACTTTTATAGGCTGTTCCGCCTGTGCCCACGGTCCCGCTTGCGCTGCTGCTCCAACGAAATGAGCCTCCTATTAAAGGAGACCATGTTTTCCTGCATGGTTCCTGGCGGGTGAGAAAAATCAAATAATATATTAACTGGAAGAGTTTGGTCCAAACATTTTTTTAAAAGTACTGTCCTTTTTAAAAGCAAACTAATGTAAATCAAAACTTACCAAGAACCTGATGAATACGCTCCAAATGTTGGAGCAACAGTGGTGGCAGTGGTGGGGGGCTGGGAAGCTCCGCGGGTGGCCCGGCTGCCTCCCTCGATGTGGAACTGGCTGTGTTTGTAGAAGGAGACTAAAGAAATAAGAGAAGTAAGTACCGACCTAATGGAACAGTACAACCTGCAACTAGTTCTTAAATTGCACAGTGCTAAAGAATGTAAAATATGTTATCTCATCAAGTTATGACTGTTTTGCTGTTTACACAGAGCAAAACAAGGGGGGGGAAGGGAGAAAAGAAGAAAGATAGGATTCTTGGGTTAGCACATTTTTGTTCAATATCAGTTATGTCTCACCAACAATATTGCTTTACCAGTATATACTGGTATATGTATACCATATATGAGGTCATTCTAAAGGAATGCAGCATATCCTTTAACTGGTATCCTTATAAGGTAAAATGTTAGTTAAAGGATGATCATTGATCAGTACTGATCAAGCACTGGCCATTGTCTTAGTTCCTGGGTGGTTTAAAACACAGTGCCATACCTAATTAACTAGTCTCAACTATAACTTACTGCATGCAGCATGTTTTTTGATCATCTGCTAAGCCAATAAATTGGGGGACTCCTTGGATGAATGCAACTCACTTCCGCAGCTAAGTGTTTTTTGTTAAATATAATTTAATAATAATTAATATTAAACTCTTTGTTACTATATTGTTTTATCTATCTGTCTATTATTAAATAGTATAATCTTTAAATTTTACTTGCAAGTCTCTGTTATGTCTTTTTGTACACTTTAAATTTAAATTATCACAAATTTGTCACAAATGATATCCGTGACATACCATTTGGTACCAAGAAATGTGGGGTTTGATGTGTGCAAATTAGAGATGATGATGACTGAAAATTAATAGTGGGAGAATTTTGATTGTTTTTTTGCTGATTTATTATTTTGGTTTTTGTATTTTAAGTCATAGTGCAATCAGAATAAGACTGGCAGATCCCTGCCAGTCAGTAAAGGAATTAGATCTGTCTCGGTATGACAAAAAGGAGCACATGGGTGTGTTTTCAGGCACTCCAAGCTGAGACAGAGAAAAGAAAGATATTGAAACCTGAACTGCAGGTTGTTACAGAGCAATTATCTCTATTGAGAATGTGTTTGCGTGATACTGATACACAAAGAGAAGAAGTTGTTTCACAGTTTTCAAAGTATGTAGTTAATGCTGCTGCAAGAGAGGGGGTTAATTTGCATGTTAGAGCATTGATTTCAAGAGGAAAATGGGAGGAGGTTGAACATTGGTCAGGGTCTTCTGAGTCAGATGAAGAAATTGAGATTGAAGAGACAGAGGAATTTGTGAGACAACTGGACAGAGATGTGAAGTGAGGGAAAGATTTAGGGGAATGACTGAAACTAGTGGAGATACTCCAGGGGAGCTGACTGAGCTAGGACAGAAATACAGACAGATACCTGGAGAAGGAATTTTGACATGGTTATTGCGAATTTGGGATCAGGGTGGAGACAGTGCGATGCTGACTAATACTGAAGCAATTAGACTGGGAAGTGTATCCCTTGACCCCAGGGTCCATCTTCAAATGCACAGGGCACACAATACTGATTTTAGTGCATTCGATAAGAGACTCTGTGGCCCAAGTATATGAGACCCCAACAGAACTGATAGATGTATCTTTTTGGCAGACATTAGTTAAGGGGATTCATAGAGTACGAGAGGCTGGGTGTATTACAGGATTGATTAGGGATCCCCTTCCTATAGATGGATGTTATGGGGTATCTACCACCTGGGTGGGGCCAGACATGTCCTGATTTACTCCTTTAATGAGACAGAAAATCCTTAAGACAGCACCACAACATTTACGCCCTGCATTATTCACTGTATTAAGTGCTTTGGATGGAAGGCAAGGGAATGTGCATGAAGCAGCAGCATTAATGGGTCAGTTAGAGGAGACTGAACAAGGACCAGGACATAGGCAAAGACCAATACAAAGGACAGAAAAGGGAGATTGCATAAAGAGGTTTAAAATGACCAGAAAACAGTTGTTTCTTGATCTGCTTAACAGTGGTGTTCTCAAAGCAGACATTGATGGGATTCCTACTACTGATCTGTTCAAGCGCTGGAAATAACTGAAGGATAGAGGGAAGTTACAGCCAGCCAGACTCAAGAAGGTGTCGTCTAGTAATGTAGAAAAAATAACCTCTCTTACACCTACACCTCCCCAGAAAAGAAACAACCCATATGGGGAGGCACAAACATCTTTTTATGATTATGTTACAACACATACACCCTCCAAGAGAGAAAAAGGGTGGGAAGTACCACAATCTATATATCATTGACTAAAAGATAAATCCCCTGCTCCACTGATCAGAACCTGAAGTTTGGGGACAGACACTACATGGGTGCCAGTGGAAGGTTTGGGAAGTCAGATTACATGGGCTTCTAAGGTTCACTGCAGAATACAAATAGACAATGGTCCTGTCTTTAATGCCAACATATTTACATCTGAATTGCCAAACATCATATTAGAAATGGATATCTTACAGAGCTAGACTATCCATACAATGACAAAGATGTACGTGTTTGCCACGTAAGTCTGGTATTTCTCTGTGTTTGCAGTCAAACCCATTGTGAGGGGTCATGCTAAATGGACATCAGTGTACATTCTACCCCTGAAGCACCCAGTTTATTTGAAGCAATAGCGGGGCACATATTGAAATTACAGAAACTATTCAGGCCCTGTTGGAAGCAGGGGTGTTTAAACCCTCAGTCCGTCCTTTTGTTGCTCCTGTTTTTCCAGTAAAGAAACCTGATAGATACCACAGAATAACCACTGATGATCAAGGGTTAATAAAAATGGTCCATCTACTGGCTGCTGCTGATTTGGATATGGTGACACTTGTATACACTGATGGTTCCGCTATGAACAAATTTTGACTATTACCGGTTTTCAACCCTCCACAGAGACAATGCTATATGACATAAGGAGGGAGGGTTTAGCTAATATGCTGAATTACATGCAGTGAACATGAAGATTGAAGATACTGCAAGTCTATTTGGACTCCATGAAAGCTATAGGGCCTGCTCAAACAAAAGTGAGCTGACCCCCACAAATACATTAATACATTTTTTTAACTTTAATAAAACTTACTTTATTAAATAACATTAAAATTCCTACATTAAAGGTTACATAACTAAAATCATTTGTTACAAACTAGATACTCCTGAGGGTTTTCCTAGAAAGGTATACCCAGTTCTACGTGTTTCACAAAAATTATCAGCTTCTTCAGGAAAGCAATGGTATCTATGATTACAAACATCAAAAATACAGAATTAACTTTTGATTACATATAATATATTTAATAATAAACATGCATCAACACCAATATTATTAAGTCATATCTATTTCATAGCCTTCCAAAGTGCCATGTGCCAAAACAAATAACTACTCCTTATCCCTCCAAAGTGCAATATGCAGAAACAAACAATCAACGTGTTTAAATTATTATTTCTTATTTCTATGCTAATAATTAAATACCTCAAATATCTCAAAAAAGTATCTTATATAAATGCCCAGCTTATATTCAGGTACAATAAATATCTCGATGATTTGAAGGTAATTCCGGTATATATACCCCCTTAGTGTCCACTGATTTACATATCCTGCTCACAAAGGCTCCTAGTCCAAGTCAAGACAGAACATATGTCAGTATGAATAAAACATCTCCACCTCAATCCAATACTTCTTATTCTTCTTATTATTGAAGATTACTCACAAACCTCAGATAGTAATATATGTTGTTTAACTGATCATATGTCTCCTCTGCACTCTATTCCTCTTCTTACTGCCGCCCCGCCACTAGACTGACGGCGTCCCACTCTCTTTATGGGAGATCTCTCCCTTCCTACGTGACCAACAGAAGATACAGCCCTTTGGTTTCTATACCATTTCCTGAGTCAATCCAGGCTGCACAATGACATCAGCAACGCACAGGGGCGCTTGTCAGCCAGGCAAGGTTGGGTGTGTCCCTAGGAGAAGAACATGCCCCTATTTCTCTTGATCTTTCCCCGCAGGGAGAACACCCAGTAAAACCTCCCCTCCAAACGGAGGGCAACTCTTCTGCTACACATGGAAGTGCCCCTAACAACAGTGCAATCTCAAATTGCCTTAATAAAGGCATGGGTAAGAGTGAAAATTCAAACGGGTTGGGCGCCCCCACGGCTCATTTGGCACTGCATGTACATGACACAAGTCATCAGAAATACATTGTAACATTTTTTCAGGAAATGCATGCTATTACATATTAACCTCCCTAGCGGTAATCCCGAGTGTGGCTCGGGGTGAATTATCCATGCCAAAAGCGGTAATCCCAAGCCACACTCGTGGTGGAATTGTCAGAGAGCATCTGCATCCCTGGCGTGTGAATGCTGGGGACGCAAGGCCAGGTGAAGCAGATACCGGCCGGGCAGTGCGAGTATGTGGCTGGAGGGCGGCACCGTGTGGCTGGAGGGCGGCACCGTGTGGCTGGGAGGCGGGAAATTTAAAATAATAAGTATTTTTAAATGTACCATTTTGACATTTAAAAATCCTTATTATTTAGCCAGCCAGGGAGGTAAAACTACATCTCAGATACAAAATAAAATCCCCCATGCATCAATTTCACCCCCATCTTTATTCTGTATCTTTATATATCTTTATTCTATATCTTTATTATGTATCCAACAATTAAGATTTGAACAGTTACATATACATTTTTTGTACACACACTTTCGCTGTAATTAATCATATAAGGGGGGAGAAAAAGAAATTTAGGAAAGAAAGTTATAGAGAGAAAAGACTAAAGAAAACATTTAAAGCTTAACATTTCATTGAGGCCTAGGGAATGTATTGCATTCAATTAATAAATCCATTTTGTTTTTTTTTTGCAAGATGATCTTGTCCCAGTCACCTCTCGGATCACAGAATACCTGCTCCAGGTCTATAATCTTGATCTCTTTAGTGTTGAAGTTGTGGCACATTCCCATGTGTAGGCTTAAAGGTGTTATTATTTTGGCATATATATATGCTCCTATAGTCCATTTCTAAGTTCTCTCGTTTTCCCCACATAGAAACGGCCACAACTACAAAAGGTATAATATACCCTTCGTTCTATAATCAACCCTTAGTTTTAATTTGGGAATATTTTTAATGGGCATCTGCATATTGTTGTTACTATGCATCTATGCATCCACTCTCATTGTTTGCACATTCCACATGGATATGTGCCTCCTTTCTTCCTTACAATTATTCTTTTTTATTTCTATAGTGGCTGTGCACCAATTTATCCCTTAAAGAAGGTAGTTTCCTAAATGTTAATTTTGGATAGCTACCTATATGTTTCTTAATACGTGGATCCAATGTAAGAGTTGATCAAAACTTATTGCAGATATTCCTTAACATTCGATGTTGTGCAGAATACCTAGTAATAATCCTTACTTCGTTCTCTTGTTCTTTCTGACTCTTAGAAGCAAATAAGATTTGTGTCCTACCTTGTTTCTTGACTCAATTCTGGGCTTTTTTCAATGTAGTTTTTTTGTACCCTCTTTCCAACCATCTTTTTTGAAGATCCTTTTCCGCTATCTCAAAATCCTCATCCTTAGAGAAAATTCCACCTTATTCTTAAATATTGAGAAAAAGGTATGCTTATTTTTAGCAAATCCTGATATGCACTTTTTTCTGCTAATATTGTGCTCCCTGCAGTAGACTTGCGGTAAAGTTTTGAAGATAAGGTTAGATCAGAGTTTATAGAGATCTCTATATCAAGGAAGGAGATATAAAGGGGGGAGTGAGAAAGAAAGAAAGGATGGGAAGTGGGGGGGCAGAGTGAGGGGGGTGGGGAGAAAAAAAGGGCTTGTGTGGGGGGAGGAAGAAAAGAAGAAAGAAAGAATTTCTGGGGGGAGCGCGAGAAAGGACGAAAGAAAGGATTGGTCAGGGGAAAGGGAGGGTGAATGGAAGAAAGAAAGATTTGATATGGAGGGAAGGAAGAAAAGAGGAAAGAAAGGATTTGTGAGGTGGGGAGGGAGAAAGGAAGAAAGAAAGGATTCGTGAGGTTGGGAAGGAGAAAGGAAGAAAGATTGATTTGTGAGGTGATAGGGGAGAAAGAAAGAAAAGGATTCGAGAGGTGGGGAGGGAGAAAGGAAGAAAGAAAGTATTCGTGAGGTGGGGAGGGAGAAAGAAAGAATAGATTTGTGAGGGGGGGGGCCACAGTGAGGGAGGGAAAATGGAAGAAAGGATTCTTGAGTGGGGGAGGGAGAAAGGAAGAAAGGATTTGTGAGTGGGGGAGGGAGAAAGGAGTGTGGGGGGGAGGTGGAAAGAAAGGAATAAGACAGGATTCGTTTGTTGGAGAGGTAGAAAGGAAGAAACAAAGGATTTGTAAGGTTAGGAGAGAGAAAGGAAGGAAGAAAGGATTCGTAAGGTGGAGAGGGATAAAGGAAGAAAGAAAAGATTTGTGAGGTGGGGAGGGATGAAGGAAGAAAGAAAGGAATCGTGAGGTGGGGAGGAAGAAAGGAAGAAAGAAATGATTCATAAGATGGGGAGGGAAAAGGAAGAAATTATTTGTGGGGGGGGCAGGAGGAAGAAAGAAAGGATCCATGAAGGGAGGGGGAGGGCGGAACGAAGAAAGGAGGGAGGGAAAATGGAAAAAAGAAAGGAATCGTGAGTGGGGAAGGGAGAATGGAAGAAAGAAAGAGAGGATTCATGGAGGGGGCAAAGTGAGGTGGGGAAGGAGAAAGGAAGGAAGAAAGGATTCGTGAGTGAAGAAGGGAGAATGGAAGAAAGGATTAAGAAGAAAGGATTCGTGAGGTGGGGAGGGAGAAAGGGAGAAAGAAAATATTTGTGAGTAGGGATGAGCGAGCGAGATTTGTAAGTTTTATTTTGCGGCAAATCGGGCCTTTCTCGCTTACCGAACATTTAGGGTGAGAACGGCCTTGTGATTCGCAAAAAGGTCGTTTTCTCATCGAACGAACAAGGGAAAAAGCAGGGGGCGGGAACGCCCACTATTTCTGGCGAGAATTGCGGCTGGGAGCGAATCATTTGCTCCCAGGATGCACAGCAAGGCCCAGTAGCCCAATCATGAGAGATCTGAGCAGGGAGCATGAGAGGGTTAGTGACTCCATCTTGTGTTCTGTGTGAAGGATAGAAGCAGGGAGAGATGTGGATTGTGACATGGACAGGTTAGGAGCCTTCTGTATATCTGTATATATACAGATATTGTAGTTTTTGATGTTACCTGTTCCTAATTACCAAAAAAGCCAGTTACTAAAGAAAAACTTCTTTCCTACTTTCAAAAAAATACAGATGAGTGCGCATGTGCCGCCGTCCATGTTGGTCACCCTGTGAACGGCTCGGTGCTCCCCGGATCCTAAATCAGCTCTCCTGAGTATCGTGATCGGCAGCCACGTCACTCCTTCGCTGGGCAGATTCCGCTCTCCCTCCTGCACCGTCCGCGATGGTCGGGAAGTACGGGAACAAAGTGAAAGACCGCGTTCCGCGGTCACAACCCATGAAGCTGGGCTCCAAGATGGCTGCAGCCCGGGACACACATGCTGATGTAGGAGCAGCACGGCTGGAAATACAGCATGTCCCCTCCTCGGGTACCGGTGGGGGACCAGCAGACCGGGGGGGGGGAAAGGAGTGCATCTCCCTCTTCCCCTGCATGTATACAGGCAGCCCAGGATTCCCCCAGCCCTTCCTTAGCCCAGGGCCCCCTCTCACCAGGGCCATTACCTGCTTCTTTTAGATAAGCAGATTTTCAGGGGGAAGACTCGGCCACCCTTAGTCCTGAAGCCAGGTCATTTGCGGAGGGCTCCAGACACAGAATGCTAGCACAGGATTCACCTGCACATTCACCTCCCTCTGAAATCCCAGTGGCTGAAAGCAGGCTTTATGTGAGTCTGGTGGGCCTTAATCAGTCCGAGTTAGCTAAAGCTACAGAGACTATTACCTCTGCACTCCGTCAAGTTTTACAGAGTTTGGGCGCCAGGATTGATGTTTTTGAGAAAAAAGTGGATGATACGGTTTCACAAGTTAATCAGAGTTCTAAAGAGATATCGGTTCTGTATGACCGGATTGATGACCTGCAGCTTAAACTGGATGACTTGGAAAACAGGTCTCGCAGAAATAATTTCAGAATCAGGGGTCTCCCTGAATCAGTTAAAGATGTCACAGAGGCGGTGAAACGCTTCCTTCAAAATCTTTTACCTTACACCCCGGAGTCTCACCTTCAACTGGACAGGGCTCATAGGGCCTTAGTAGCTCTCAGACCAGATGGTCCCTCAAGGGATGTGATTGTTAAGCCCCACTATTTCAGCACGAAGGAAGCGCTTTTGAAAGCAACCGGGGGATTGGATCACGTTGAGATGAAAGGCTACCCGATACAAATTTTCTCTGATATCACCCCATTTACGATTCAATGTAGACGGGCGCTTGAACCCCTTTTACAAGTTCTAATTGATCACAAGATTAAATACAGATGGGCCTTCCCCCTGAAATTGATTTTCCAACTGCAAGGAAAGAGTTTTTCCTTTGCCTCTTTTGCTGAGGGAGAAAGGCTCCTTAAAGATCTTGATTTGATTCAGAGGGCGGAAGTTCAGCCTTCGTCAGATAGAGAAGCCTCGGCTTCCTTATACCCACTGTGGAATAAAGTTAAATCAGCTGGGAAACATTCACAGAAGACACCTTGAAAAGAGACTCTGGAAGCCATACTGTTTCAGGCTTTTTCCTTTTTTGCTTTTGTTCTGTCTTCCCTTTGATTTTTTTTCCTTTTTTTTTTTTTTTACACGTGCTATGCTGATGGAGCACCTTTGAAGCCCTCTTAGTGGGATTGTTACATTATAACATATTTTGTATTATCTTTCTATGTCTGCTAGAGTAACCCCGAGTTGGGGTGTTTTGGTTATTTCTAACCAAGACGGGATAGATGCTACTGCTGGAAGATCATTTGGGGACTCTAGTGACATGGTTGTTATATTAAATATATATTGAATTACCTTATTGGATCTACCGAAGTAACCCCATGTGGGGGTGTTTAAACTTACTTTATCCAATGTTAGATTGCAAGATATTGGGTATTGTATCATTGCATTGTTTGTTAAGTGGCTGCCGAGCCATCATCAAGCATGAGGCTCCCCTGGTTTGCTATGCACATAATCTGTTGAGATTTGTTTGTTGGGGACCTGATGCTCTTATATTTGATTTATGGGGGGCGTGGGATCCGGGGGGTTACACATGCCCTCCACTTTCAGGGAATTTAATTTGGGTCCTATTTATTTAACTGGGCCTGCAGGGAATCTCCCTGACGAGATGGAGCTCGATGGAGCTCCTGGTAGCACAGGAGGTGAGGCTGCCCCTCGAGGTCCGGGAGTGTATGTTTCTCGGGGGTCGGGGTGGCACCCAATCCTCTCCGGTTTTCTATGACACTCTTTGATGTGCCATGTGCTTGTGTCTTTTCAGTCTTTGTTGTCCTGTTTGTTTCCCCGTAGTCCCCTTCCTGTTACCCCTATTTTCAGAGGAAGCCTACCGATGGTTCTATTGACATTATATCCCTATGTTGTCTGATTCTCACGCTGGGTCTGTGACCCCTACTAAGATAACATTGCTTTCTCATAATGTTCAGGGCCTTAACTCCCCGGTCAAGCGATCCAAGGCATTTCACTACTATAATTCATTAAAAGTTGATATCCTAGCTTTACAGGAAACCCATTTTACCAACAATTAAGCACTGAGGTATTTTCATAAAAACTACCCTATTTATTACACTGCCAATTCTGATAAGAAGAAATGTGGGGTCCTCCTATGTTTTAATAAGAGTCTGAATTTTGCTCGGCAGGAGGTCTTTAGGGACCCGGGGGGCAGGTTTCTGGTGGTCATTGGCTATGTTGGCCAACAGCTTATCACGGTGGTATCCTATTATGCGCCTAATGACGGTCAATTGGCGTTTTTTCGTAATTTCCTGGGTGAAATCTGTCCTAAAGTGCAGGGCTCCCTGATTTTGCTAGCTGATTCTAATCTGGCTCTTGATCATATTTTGGATAAATCCAAACCGGGCAGATATAAAGACCCTCTGAAAAAGAGTCATGGTCTCTCTCTCCTGTTGCGAAAATATGATCTAATTCATAGTTGGAGGGAGTTGAACCCATCAGCTAGGGACTATACTTATTTTTCAGCAGCCCATGACCAGTATTCGTGTATTGACCATGGGTTTGTTCAGTCTCGCATGCTCCCCAATATACTGGGGGCCCGGATTTTGTCCACGCCTTGGTCTGATCATGATCCATTGGCATTGTACCTTACTGGCTTTAACCGACCACCAACCGGGTTTCGCTGGAGACTTAAGGAAAGCTTGGTTTCAGATACGCTGGTGAAAGGGGAGATAGACTCATTGCTAAGTAACTTTTTTCAGATAAATGTGGCGAGCGACACGTCCCCGGCCGTTAATAATTGGGAAGCCCATAAAGCCTATATTCGGGGGGAGCTGAACGCACCGAACTTAATTTACTTCTTACTACTAGGGCGGAAAAATCGATCCGCTGGTCAGCCCATAAATTTTATCTGTGGAGCGATAAACCGGATAGTCTTTTGGTTAATAAACTCACTCCCAGACCCAAGTCACAAGCGCTCCCCAAAATTAAGGTTAGGGATGGCAGGCAATCTCAAAACTCGGAAAAAATACTGGCAGCTTTTGAAGATTTCTATGGCCGTTTGTATAGCTCTGATGACTCCATACCGACTCCATTACCGATATAAGCATTGACAGGTTTCTTAATAAGCTTGACTTACCTAAACTGCATCCTAAACACAAGGCAATTTTGGAACGACCATTCACGATCGAGGAAATGAATGGGGTGCTTAAATTTCTTAAGTTGGGAAGTTCACCTGGCCCGGACGGCTTTTCTAATTTATACTATAAAACGTTCAGCCCTATTTTGGCACCACACTTGATAGCCTATTTTAATTACCTGCGAAAAGGGTACTCCCTTTTAAGAGACGCTAATAGAGCATATATTAGTGTGATTCCTAAGCCAGGTAAAGATGCTTCGGAAGTGGCCAATTACAGGCCCATCTCATTAATTAATTGTGATCTTAAAATTATGACGAAGATCATGTCAATGAGACTGGGTTCATTTCTGGGAGTGTATGTTCATCCGGACCAGGTGGGCTTTCTGCAATACAGACAGGCTCCAGACCAAACAAGAAGAGCAATAGACCTCATCTTAGTAGTTAATTCTATTTGGGATGGGGGCCTCCCACGTAAGGCTATGTTGCTTTCTCTCGATCTTCAAAAGGCATTTGATAGCATATCTTGGAGATATCTGTTTCAGGTTCTTACCAGGATGGATTTTGGGGTCCACTTTATTAACATGTTGTTGGCATTGTACGACTCACCAGAAGCAAAGATATCGTTAGGGGGATTTCTTTCCACTGCCATTCCAATCAAAAGAGGGACCAGACAGGGCTGTCCGCTTTCTCCACTCCTGTTTGCCCTAGCTATTGAGCCCCTGGCTATCGCTCTGCGAACGAACCCTAATATCAAAGGGATTAGCTGCAACTGGGCGGAGCATAAATGTGCCCTCTTTGCCGATGATATATTGATGTTTATTACCTCCCCAACCACTACTTTGCCCAATATAATGAAACTATTGGATGATTTCTCCCTGTGTTCTGGCCTGAAGGTGGATAAATCTAAGTCCCAGTCCCTCAATATAAATATTCCCTCAGGGATATATTGGGATATATTGATGTTTATTACCTCCCCAACCACTACTTTGCCCAAACTAATGAAACTATTGGATGATTTCTCAGTGTGGTCTGGACTGAAGGTTCATAAATCTAAGTCCCAGCCCCTCAATATAAATATTCCCTCAGGGACGCTGGAAGGAATTAAGGAGACGTTTGATTTTAGTTGGCAAGAGGAATCCATTCAGTATCTGGGCATAAGGTTGACTCCCACGTACAATGGTCTTTATAAGGCTAATTACACATCTTTGTTTAAAAAACTTCATGCGGATATTCGAAGGTGGTCTCTCTCCCCCCCATCGTGGCTGGGACGGATAGCGGCTATCAAAATGAACTTACTCCCCAGATTGCTTTATTTGTTTCGCACTCTCCCAATTCAGGTTCCTGTAAAGGAGTTGGAATTCCTACAGTCTAAAATAATGCAATTTATCTGGGCTGGGAAGAAGGCCAGAATACGAAAGAACACTCTTTTTGCACCCAAGCGAAGGGGGGGTCTGGGGGTCCCAAATCTGAAGTATTATTATGTGGCGGCACAGGTCGCACAAACCTCATTGAGCACTTTGTACGGAGCTCGACCTCAATGGGTGGAAATAGAGAATCGAGATAAATTCTCGGGTTCCATAGAATCCCTTATGTGGCGTAAAAAAAGCGGGCGAGGGACTGTGCTATGTCCGGCTTTGTCCCACTCCGTTCAGGTATGGGATAAATTCAAACACTGTCCGCAACTAATCTCACCTCATAAACCTCTAACCCCATTATGGAATAATCCAGAGTTTCTGCCGGGCTTAAGCCTGGCTAACTTTCATTGGTGGATCTCCAAGGGTTTCAGGAGGGTGAAGGATCTGATTGATGTTTGTGCAGTGTTTTCTTGGGAACATTTAGTCAGCAATTTTGAAATTCCTCAAACAGAACATTTTCGCTATAGACAATTGTCTTCATATATCAATACGATAATTAAAGAAGCCCCGAGACCCATGCGCTCTTCTGTATTTGAAAGCACGTGCTCCTCTTTAGCTTCAACTAAAGGGCAAATCTCAGTGATTTACTCCGCCTTAGTAGCCCCTACCAGCAAACTGCAATATATGCGGGACTGGGAATCTGAATTGGGCATTACCTGGGATTTGGAAGAATGGTGGGATAGGGTGGATTCCCTTTCCAAAATCTCCCTGAATTCTGCAATAGTAGAAGTCAACAAGTAGCACTTCGATGGTATCTCACTCCAGACAGACTAGCGAAAATGTTCCCCTCAACTTCTCCTTTTTGTTTCGGTGGCTGTGATTCTAGGGATTCCATGTTACATATTTGGTGGTCATGTCCATTAGCCAGGAGGTTTTGGGACAAGGTATTTAACCTGATCTCTAGAATTTTCCAACACACAATTAGTAGCACTGTAGAAGCGGCCCTGTTTGGTAAGCTTGAAGTGTCCCTTTTCGGTTCCTCAAAAAAATTGATTAGACTGATATTACTAGCGGGCAGAATTTCCCTTGCCAAAGCATGGAAGTCACCCTCGATATCTTTGGATCCTATACATACAAAATTGAACTGGATTATGGTTAATGATAGACTAACTCACACCCTAAAGAACTCGTTGGACAAATTTGATGATATATGGGAGCCTTGGATTGTATTTAAAAATAATTAGTTTACGGTTTCAGCTAACCTAATGGGATATAAGACACTACTGTTAATTGCCCTGTCAACATCCTCTACCTTCCCCTTCCCCCTTCCTTGTAGTCTATATGTTCTATGTTTGTTATTGTTTTTGATTCATAATTGGGACGTTGGATTGGCTTACTTACTGCTTAAACTTAGCTGTGTACGGCTTTGCCTTTTACTAATGGTTTCAGATGGTTTACCACGTTACCTACTTATTTGACTCTAAGATGTTTCCCTTCATAGGTATACCAGGACTAGGGAAATAATATGGTTCAGGCATTTTTTGATTTGAAAATCGTTGTTAAGTTGTGCACACACATCATAGTTTGTCCCTTGTTATAATTTTGTTATTATTTTGTCTTTACTGTTTTGAGTATTTGTAATTTCACATGTAAAATTCAATACAAATATTGAAATACAAAAAAATACAGATATTTCAGTCTGATACCTCCTGCTATTTACCAAAGAAGCCAGTTTGCTACAGAAAAATGTCTGTCCTACTCTCAAAAAAATACAGATATTTCAGTCTGATACCTCTTGCTATTTACCAAAAAAGCTAGTTTGCTACAGAAAAATTTCCATCCCACTCTAAAAAAAATACAGATATTTAAGTGTGTGATACCTCTTGCTATTTACCAAAAAAGCCAGTTTGCTACAGAAAAATGTCTGTCCTACTCTATAAAAAATACAGATATTTCAGCGTGAAACCTGCTTGCTATTTAGCAAAGAAGACCGTTTGGTAAAAAAATTTTCTGTCCTACTGTATATTAAATACAGATATTTTAGTGTTTGATACCTCTTGCTATTTACCAAAGCAGACCGTTTGGTAAAAAAAAATTCTGTCCTACTATATCAAAAATACAGATTTTTCAGTGTTTGATACCTCTTGCTATTTACCAAAGAAGCCAGTTTGGTACAGAAAGATTTCTGTCCTAGTATTAAAAAAATACAGAGATTTCAGTGTTTGATACCTGTTCCTATTTACCAAAGAAGCCGTTTGGTACAGGTGCATTTTTGCCCGAATAAGTAAATGATGAGCGGTAGACGCAGGGGAAGGCATGGGGTTTTGCGACCTGCCGCTTCTGGCAGGGGACATACTCCCCGGGAGTCCGCCACTGTAGGACAGCAGCAGCAGCAAACTGTTGGAGGCAGTAGCACAAGTTGTCAAACAGGTCTGAGATGTGTGCTGAGCACCAGTACACTGGTAGATGTATTGAGAGGGCGGAATACAATCATACAGCCATGTCATGTGGAGAGTATTGTGGCCTGGGTCTCGGGGGCATCAAGTGCAGCAGGCTCTTCTTCTGCAGCAGCAGCAACAACCAGCACAGCCGTGACAGGAGCAAAGACAGGAGTTAGGGTGGCTAATGTGCCTGTACCTTCCGATGACTCTCCCATGTTGTTTGACGAACAGCCTGAGGATCTGTCAGTGCAGACTTCAGAGCAGAAGGCAGACTTTGAGACCCTTGGAAAGTGTGTGGTCAGGACTTGCTAGGCGAGGGTTCTGGATCAGTGGCTACATTCGCAGAGGTTGTCTTAGATGAAAATGAGGATGACGATGACTGTGATGTCACCTGGGAACCACCAGTGCGTGTAAGGGCTAGCAGCAGTTCCGAAACAGACGTAGAGGAAAGGCAGCAGCAGCAACAGAATGGGGATGGAAGGGGCTGCCAATCTGCCTCATGTGAGTCCCAAAGAAGAGACAGACGAGTGGGCACAAGCAGGGGAACAGTCAGAGACGATGTGACCGTGGGGGAGGTGGAGCTGGAGGAGAAGCAGGGCACCCAGCAGACGCAGAGGCAGGCAAAGAAAAAGAGCAGCAGAGTGGTTGCACGCACCTCTCCAATGTGGTCCTTTTTCACGCTGAAAGATGATGACGAATGCGTAGCAATCTGCACCCTGTGCCACAGGCACATCCGAGGAGGACAGGCCGGATCACATTTGGGTACAACATACCTGCTTTCCCACATGCGCAAGAACCACAAACCAAAGTGGGAGCAGTACTTGCGTTCTCTTGAAGGAGGTGCAACCACTTCAACGTCTCTTCTTCCACCTCCATTGACTCCTTCTCCACCTCCAACTGTCATTGCTACTACATCTCAGGAGGTTGGTGCCAGCCAGATTTCTAGTGGGGAGGAAGTATCAGCTTCTGCCCACAGGTTTTGTGGCGTCAGATGACGTTTGTCGCCGGAAGATGGGTACTCCAGTGACCCCTTTAGCTCCCCTAGCTCCCTGTCTCTTCAGCCCACTCTACTGGAGTTCTGCGCAAGGCATCAGGCTATGGGCCCAACCAACAAAAGAGACATTGAACTCAATTCAGGTCAAGCCAAACTTTTGGCCTTGCAGCTACTGCCGTACAGTATTGTGGACTCGGCTCCCTTCCGTGACCTGATGGCCTGTGCTGAGCGGCGGTGGAATATACCAAGCAGGCATTACTTCTCCCGCACAGCTGTACCCAATTTACATGGACATGTAATATATAACCTCTCCCGGGCATTGGCATTCTCGGTGTCTAGCCAAATCCACGTCACCATGGACAGCTGGACAACCAGCCACCGAGTGGGATGCTACCTGTCCTTCACCGCTCACTGGATGGCCTTGCATAGCTCAGTGGTCTGCAAGAGCCATTACAGCACCTGGTACCCCCACCAAGGGGTGTGGTGGGAGAGCATGGGCCACCCCAGTCCTCTCCCTCCTCCTGCATTTCTTCTAACCTCAACCCCTCTCTTTTGAACAATTCTCCTGAAAGGCAAGCAGCGGAGGACACTATGTTTAAGCGGGCACGCCATTATGGCTCCCTCAAGCACACGCATTGCCAGGCAGTGCTGAAACTGGTGTCCTTGGGTGAGAAAAGTCACACCGCTAGAGAACTCTTGTCCGCTTTGCACAGAGAGGTTGAGGCTTGACTGACGCCCTCCCGGCTCACAACAGGCTACATAGTGTGTGAAAACGGGGCCAACCGTCCGGCCTCTGGATCCAACACTCTGTTTACTTCCTGCTCCAAGTCAGGTGATTCTCTGTCAGCTGCTCCCTTGCCTCTGAGAACCAGAGTATTCTGCATACGCGCTCCCTGAGTTGCTGAGGAAAGGGAAATCCTGATCAGGATTTCCCTTTCCTCAGGGAGCAGAGCAATCAGCGGAGCTTTATGCTGACAGCTCTGCTCCCCTGATCCTGTAGCCAATACGAGGGCAATAGAGGTTGAATGGAAATACTGTGTCCATTCATACCTCTACTGCTCTGTGATTGGTCTATTTCTCAGCCAATCACAGGGCAGTAGAGGTAATGAATGAACATAGTATTTCCATTCATTGCCCTCCTATTGCTTGCGGTTACAGCTAATTGAAGGCACCTGCTTTCAATTAACTGTGAAAGCACAGTTCCCACGGTCCAGGAATCCCACAATGACATTATGATTCATAATGTCATTGTAGGGTAACCTGTTAAAAAATAAAAAAACAAGTTTAAAATAAAAAACAGAAACGAAATAAATAATTTAAAAAAAAAAATTTTTTTTTTTTTCCTCCCGAATTTTTGCTGTCCAATGCGGATTTTTTCGGGTCGGGTCTACCCGAATTCGAACAGCCATATTCGGGTCGAATATAGGGACAACCCGAATTCGAAAATCAACACCAGTCAGGAGTGGTCAGACTGGAACGAAGTCATACCCATCATCTTTCTGCTTGATAATACCCTGTGTGGCCTGAAGAAAGGGGGGAGGAGGATGAGGGTGACATTATACTCCATACCGCATAGCCAGCATCAGGAGGAGCAAGAAGGGACACTGGCCGGCATCAGGAGTTCCAAGAGGAGGAGGAGGAGGAAGATGATTTTGATGATGAGGGAGACCATGTTGGAGCTGCCGGACAGGACCCGTGGCATTGTGCGGGCGATGGAACAACGGGAACTGCTGCAGCTTGAAGAGAAGGAGGTGGGGGATGAGGAGGAAGATGTTTTGGCGCCTACTGAGGGACAGGAGGAGGATGAGCCCAGGGAACCCCTCTTTCATATGTGTGTCCACATGTTGCAATGCCTACAGAGGGACCCCCGCATTTGCAGCATCAATAACCCGGATGATTACTGGCTGGCCACCCTTCTGGATAACCACTAAAATGACAAAATGTCACAGTTTCTACCCAACCCGGCGCAAGAGAAAGAAAAGGTGACCCGCCTGAGCAGACTACTTTGCAACCGGCTGTGTGAGGAGTTCCGTGCACCACATTCCACACAGGTAGCTCAGGCGGACGCTGCCTCCACCGTATCCTCCTGTAGCTGCAGCAGCAGCAGTAGTGGCAGCAGGCCGCACACATCCAAACATCTAAACAAGGCAGGGGGGATTTTCTGGATGCCTGGAGAAACCTGATGCGGTCACCTCAAACAAGTGAAGTGCGGCGGCATAACCATTGTGAACGCATAAAGCGCATAGTGCATGATTACGTTGGCTCCTTTCTGGCTGGTGGTGGTGGTGTTGACGACAGCAGTTATGAGGAGGATGCCTGTCCTGACAGTAGTGACGCCATTACATTTTTGGGTCAACATGTTTTAAATCTACCCGCAGTCGGCACAGTATGCCATCAAGCTTCTTTTGTGCCCAGCATCCAGTGTTCTGTCCGAAAGAACCTTCAGTACCTCTGGTGGAGTGGTCACGGACAACCGATCACGACTGTCGCCGGAAAATGTCAATCACCTCATGTTTTTGAAAATGAACAAAAGGTGGGTTACTAACAACTATCATACCCTCACTGCAGATGTCACTGATTGACTGACACAAGGACTCACTGGCCAACCAAGATCCCACACTGCTCCTGTGCTGAGTCTGTGGCTGGCTATCACCAACACCCGGTCAGCTGAGCCTGCCTCGGTTGAATTTTTCCGCTAGTTATCGCAACGTACAGGGGTGGCATTCATCGCCATTGTCATGCTTGCGATTGTGCCAGCTAGCAATATACTTTTCATTTCTGCTGCTTCCGGGAGGCCAACAAACTGCAGATGAAAACCCCCAGTACTGCCACACTGATAGGTACCATTGCTTTTGCCTAATTTTTCAGTATTGAAGTATTGAAGGATTGAGGGTTGGCATTCATGTCATCCACTTCATGATGTACACTAGCAATTTCCTCTACCTTACTAACACTTCCCGCACTACTGGCCGCAGCAACCATGCTGGCGCACAAAACATCTTGGTCTGGCGCTTGTACTTTTAATCACAAATTTCAGATATTTGTAATACACACTTCTGGGTGGCATTGACGATCGACTACACCCAGCTCTAGATGCCAGTTACCAATGCGGTCCCGCTCCTTCTCAGGGCCCACTGCCTCCTGCTGCTGCTGCCGCATGTCAGTACTCCATTCACTAAAATTCTATTACACACTTCTGGGTGGCATTGACGATCGACTACACCCAGCTCTAGATGCCAGTTACCAATGCGGTCCCGCTCCTTCTCAGGGCCCACTGCCTCCTGCTGCTGCTGCCGCATGTCAGTACTCCATTCACTAAAATTCTATTACACACTTCTGGGTGGCATTGACGATGCACTACATCCAGCTCTGGATGTCAGTTACCAATGCAGTCCACACTCCGTCTCAGGGCCACCACCTTCCCCTGCTGCCGCCTGTCAGTACTCCGTTCACTATTGTATTACACAATTCTGGGTGGCATTGGCGATGCACTACACCCAGCTCTAGATGCCAGTTACCAATGCGGTCACCGCTCCGTCTCAGGGCCCACCGCCTCCTCCTGCTGCTTCTGCTGCTGCCTGTCAGTACTCCATTCACTAAAATTGTATTCAACACTTCTGGATGGCAGTGATGATGCACTACACCCAACTCTCCATGACACTTACCAACGTGGTCTCCCTAGCTGACCAGAGGCCACACACTGCTACTGCTCTCTCTGACCCACACTCCGTCTCTGGTCCTCCATCCTTTTGCCTAATGTCACCGCGCTACTTCTCCACAACTTTATGGGTGGCATTACTAACACATGTCATCCAGGTCATGATGCCAGCTACCAATGCAGTCTCCCGCTGTTTTGATGGCAGAGACTGCGGCTAGTGGGTTGAGTTCACACGTAGCACCACCCTTTGTCAATGTCCTAATATTTATGCTGCCTTCTGTATGCTGTCCATCACGCAAAAATCCTATTTGCCTGCTGTCACTTTACCTGCCATTTTATGGAAAACCACAAGGTCTTTTGGAACCTTTGTATTTTTTCTTTGTCGCCACTGTTCCCCTACACATACCTAGCAAATTTGGTGGTTCTAACATGTATAGGGGCTTTGCTAATAATGTTTAAAGTCAGCCCATTGACTTGAAATTTCGCGGACCCATGGGAAGTTTGGGGAAATTTTTGCGAGACTGTCAGAGCCTTCTCGCTCATTCCTAAATGCCATATACTCATGCTTAAAAATGTACCAGGAACATACCAGGACCATGGAATCCTCTTCATTATCACCACCAGTTTACTTTGCATTGCAGTTTTATATAATTTTCTGACTGAGTGGTTAAGTGAGGGCAATCTGGAAGGGACTAGAGCCTTTTGTCAGAGACTTGGGTTCTAGGAGATCTAAGGCTCGGGTGAAGGATTATGATCTAGGATAATGCAGAATAGGGGGAAGGAGTGTGAAAACAATGCTAGCTTGAAAATAGGAGGCACTGTACAGGCACGCTGTAACCCTGCTGTCTGATTAAATGGCAATTGTAGAAAGTTGCTAACCATGCAGATAAAAAAAAAAGTTTTTCCTCACAACCCTTTCTTCTTTGACAACCAGTGTCATTCCACTCTTTTTGTAAGCCCAGGCTGTCAAGGACACGCCCCTTGGAGTTACATTATCAAGAATACAAAGATGTCAGTGGCACACTTCATAGACTGGAGAACACATATGGTTAGCATTGGTCTAGGACTGCCCACATTATGTGCTCATGCTGAAGACACCTAGAATTACATTTTTTTTTTTGTTAAATGCATTGCGGGGAGGGGTTTACAGGGGGTATGGCCCCCCTGTGAAACAAAACTCAAAAAGGGTAGAAGCAGCACAAAGTGCCAGTCAGGTGTGTTGCATTTCACATGCTTAGAGGGGCCTCGGATATCTGTCTCTGTGAAATAAATTATCCAAATAATGTTGAAGGCGTCTAGTAACACAGAGCAATATAGAGGTTTTGGGGATTTCAGTCATGAGTGTGCAATCATTTGCCAAAAAGAATCTGTGTAAGATTTGCAAAAAAATGTATATTCACTATTTTTCAAATGTAAATGTTAAATATAATATTGCAGTAGCCCCAAAGGGGCGTTTGATACATACTGGAAAAACTGATCTCACAACCAAAGAGAGGTTTGTTGGTGTATTTTTCAATTTGGCCCAAAGGGGCTCTAGACATCAGACATCTAACCAATCAAGTAAATTTCTTGCCATACACAATATTACAATCTCCAATCATATTGTTTGTGTTGATTGCTGTACCCGATGCTTTTCGCCCTAATAGGCTTCCTCAGGGGTATTGATTTATCAACAAATCTTTGGCACTTGCAGTGATTTGGTCTAAATTGTAAAAATTATAGTTATATTGTATCGTATATATAAATATATGAGTATAATTTACATAAATCAATCAAGATATATAAGCCTATATATAAGAGAAGATTTCACCAGCCTTGAGCCACCGATGAGGACAGATCTTGGATCAGTGGTGGAAGAGTGGAGAAGATGGAGAAAAGAAGATGTGAGGACACCAGACTGGAGACACAAATGATGACTTGGATCAGTGACAGAACAATGGGAAAGGTCGAAAAAAATGTGAAGACACCGCCTAGAGCCACCAATAATGTCAGAGACTTGGATCAGTGAGAGAAAAGTGGAGAAGATTGAGAAGATGTGAAGACACCAGCCTAGAGCTACCAATGATGACAGAGACTTTGATCAGTGGTGAAAACGTGGAGAAGAGAAGATGTGAAGACACCAGCTTGGAGACACAAATGCTAGAAGAGTCTTGAATCAGTGAGAGAAGAGAGGAGAAGATGGAGAAGATGTGAAGACAGCAGCCTAGAGCGATCAATAATGACCAAGACTTGGATCAGTGGTGGAAGAGCGGAGAGGGTGGAAAAGAGAAGATGTAAAGACACCAGCTTGGAGCCACTGATGATGGCAGAAACATGAACCAGTGGAGAGAAAATGTAGAAAATGGAAATGTAAAGATGTCAGCCTCGAGCCAACAATGTCAGCAGAGACATGGATCAGTGGTGGAACTGTGAAGAAGCTGGAAGAGATGTCAAGACCCCAGCCTGGAGGCACTGATGGCAGCAGAGACTTGGATCAGTGGTGGCAGAGTGACAATGACAGCCTCCTGGCGCCCAGTCCTTGCCCCACACCCCTCATGGCTTCAGGGGTCATCATCATGCACCAGGCTGCTGCGCCCTATCCAAAGCATTTATGCTTTGGATAGGATAGACCTCTCCCTTCACATCTACACCAGAAGTAATTTTTAACCAAACACCTCCTACCCTTAATTTTCCAACAGCATTTTAACATTTTAATAGGAGCCACTTAAATCAGAGGTGTTTTTGATGAATCTTAGATATTAGCACACCATGAGTGCGCCATTCACATTTTCATACACCTCATTCTTCAATGGAAGAGTAATAGATACTCAATTACAAATGCAGCCTGCTTGGTTATAATACCAAGAAGAACAAATTGAGCTCATTAAAAGGACAATCTATGGTCTCCAAAATGTCTGTATGGTGAAATTTACAAAAAGAAAAATCAATGTATGTTGGGGTATTTTTGGAAATTGAAACAGCAACATTATAGTTTTAAGGCAAGAGTACACACCAATTAGCCAATATGCCGTATTTTGCTTTTCTTGTACCGGTATGTGTCACACTTGGGGAGACAGGGTCACTAGCTGGCACTACGGCTTGCACAAAAGTGGTGTTAGCCCTGAGAAGGGCCAAGGCACAGAGTCTAAGCAGTAACCAGGCCTTCTCTAAAGCCTCCAGCGGTAAGTATTTTGCGCTGCTTCCCCCGTCAGGAAGGGCGAAATTGATAAAACTTGGAAGAGCAGGCACGCCCAGGGTCAGAACTACCTACATGCGCAGGAGAGAGGCACCTGCACTTTAGTGAGGAAGAGGTATGTGTGACAGTATGCGTATAGCTTAACTGTTGTGGAATAAGAAGGAAATGATGATGTAGTTTTCAATGCTGGTTGCCTTTCTATTAGATAAACGCCCATACAGTCAGATGAGTAGATGTCAAAGGGTATGGGGGCTATCAAGATGGTCACTCCTAATTCCTAAGTCAGTAGCTTGTCAATCAGCTTTTGGCCACACTCAGCCCTGCCCATTGCTTTCAAGACTGACAGCACTGAACCCCTTCCACTGTGATCTGCAGTGTCTGGGAGGGGACGAGTGCAAGACTCAAATGATACTATATTGGTATATTTGTTATACTTCTGACATTGCATACTTCCTATTTTGAAGACATCCGGTCATTAGAAGGATTTCAGTACTAACAATAAATTCTGGTTTGATTAATGTCAGCAATACTGTTGTTGAAGAGGGCTCCCAGGTTGCCGCCCTTGGGCACACCAAGGTGGGCAAACACGGTACCAAATCACCAGGCAGGAGGATAGTCAAGGAAAGCCAAGGTCGAGACAGACAGCAAGCAAGAGAGGTCAGGTCACACGCCAGGGGTCAATAGTCAGGGATCCAGGAGACAGACAGCAATGACACAGGGGTCACTGTGGGCACAGGGAACACCAGAGACACTGGAAACAGCAGAAGGCACAGGAGAAGCAGGGATATCCACAGGCAGACAGGAACACAGGAACAGCACAGGGAAGTTGGCTGGGAACCAACAGACTGGAAAACGTGGGGTTAACACAGGAGGTGGAAACAGGAAACACTGGATTAAGCAACAGGTGTACAGGAACTAGTTCACAGAACTAAGGGCTCGGCACAATGGAGACACAAAGGAGACACGACTTGTTGCACGAACACAAAATGGAGTCTGAGAGCTAGCTAAATAGCCAGGGCTGGTTAAGAGGCTATATTCTGATTGGCCAGTGGCATGGACAGAGTTGATAAAGCTTGGAAACAGAGGCACGCCCAGCATCAGAACTGCCCACATGCGCAGGGAGGAGATGCCTGTGCTTTAGTGAGGAGCGGGTAAGTGTGACAAAGACGAGTCTTCCGTTACAGGAATTATAACAGAATAAGTATAAGTATACAGAAGAGCATGATAAAATTCAACAAATATATAAAAAATATTGGCCCATTTTGTTAGAAGATACATTACATACCTTAGAGCCCCGTCATTAAGAGACAGACTAGTCAAAAGCCATTTTGAATTATTTAGAAATAAAAAAGAACAACCAAAAGGAACGATATGTTGTGGGAGATGCAAAAAAAGTGAATTTACCAATTTGGAGATGAGAAGTATACACTTCCAAATGGATTTGATTTTCAAGGTTGTGACCTAGTTACTTGTGGCACAGAAGGTGTAATTTATTTGGCCATATGTAGCTGTCATTGTTACAATGTAGGTAAAACAAAACGTAAGTTAAGAAAAAGAACTTACGAACATATCTACAATATATGAAATGGGAAAGTGACTACATCTTTAAGTCATCATATGTGATATATTGTGGAAAATATTAGGTCCTGATTTTCCCTTTAAATATAACAAATGGTCTTCCTTTAAAATGTCCTTGTTGGAAATTGTCTCTCCAACAGACCAGGGTCATAAATTTCCCCTCATCAGATATTTCTTGATCTGAAAACCAACATCCTTCCAGACCCTCCAGTTTACAGCACCTATTGTAAAAGTTGGAGTTCTGTGTCTGTAGGTGTCATAAAACTCAGCTAAGGCTAGCAGAGTGGCCCCTAATTGATCTCTAAGATGTATTCTGAAACACATTTATTAATAATCTTTATATTTCCAATATACCATTCTGTATAAAGTAGTAGTTGACTGATTTGTAGTTGGATCAATAAGGTGAGCATTTTGGAACCAATGACTAGTCTCCTAGGCCTTAGGAAAGCCTGGAAACCATATGTAGCCTGTCCTGGTGAACCATAAGTCCCAGACATGTCTATTTTGGGAAATTTTTAATATTGGCTAGAACAAGGGCATTTTGGAAGTGTCCACAGAGCAGCATAACCCATGTGGACACAGCCCTTCAGACAGCCCCCACCTGGCTGTCATTGGATTGATGTATTAGTCCCATCTCTGTGGTTGGCATAGAAAAATCCATGTAAGCCCAGCAGAGGGAGCTCTCACTGAAATCATCTTGTTGCTAAGTACAACGGCACACATTGGACACTGCAGGGAGCCCAGTGACTCTGACTAATAACTTGGACTTTACACAACAACCTGGACAAAGGCAAACCAACTCTACCTAAGTATTTCACAGTTTTCCCTTTTATTTTATGCTATTGCTATAGTTCTGCTATTATTCTGTTATTGTTCTCAGATTAGTCTTTATTTTTCTATAATTTGTTTATGCACTGTTTTTGTATGTTTTATCTCATTAACCCGTGGTAATTCCAAGTGTGACTCGGGGTGGAAAAAACATGCAAAAAGCGTTAACCCCGAGTCACACTGGGGGCAACTTTCGGGGTCCCCCTTACCTCAGCCGATTGGACGATCCCGCTGTAATTCCGGGCTGCCTCTCTGTTGGGGGGCGTGGCTGGGCAGGAAATTTAAAAGCAGATTACCGAGTAATCTGCTTTTAAATGCCGCCTGGGTTCCCGCCACGCCGCTGCTCGCATCTGCAGTTAGATGCGATGCACCATGCAGGATTTCTGCATGGTGCATCACATGTAACTGCAGATGCGATCACCAATAGTAAATTCCAGGGGTGATGCCAGCGGCGATTTCCCGCTAGCATCACCCCCCGAATCTACTATAGCTGCTTGCATCACTCAGGGATCAGTCTCCGGGTGATGCTAGCAACTTCGTTGGTTTCAGTGGAGTGAGCAGGGTGGGACATCCCCACCGCATCACCCAGCAAGATGTGACATCTTCCGGGTGATACTATGGAGTGATAGACTCTGGGGGCGGGAAATTTAAATTACTATGTAATCTGCTTTTAAATTTTATTTTACAGAAAAAACACAACAATACACACAATAAAAGTATAAAAATACATTTTAGTGCACCAAGCATCATTGCCCAGTGCCCTGATTTACATTTTGCTCACTATTAGCCCTGACCTTGATCTGACTTTTTGATGGCTTATAAATCACTTCCTGAATGTATCATATCATCACTTTGTCTTTGACCTTGATAGTTCCTGACTTATTGCTGGAGACCACATGGCATCCAAAAGGCATCTCGCCAGCCAAGCGCCGTTTTGGAGGAATTTGAGAGCAGTGATAGTAAATTGGAGTCCCTTGTGGAATCGAGCGATAGTGATTAAATTTTTAATTTTTTTTTATGCAGGTACGCTGGACAACAATTAGGTGCTCCACACCTGATGTTTGCAAGAAGCAGAAAGTGGGAACCTGTGACCAAGGATGACATTTGGTTGTTTTTGCCCTTGGTGATCCTGCAGGGAGTTGTGGGCAAACCCATGCAGAAGTGGTACTGGTCCAAGAATAAAATGATTGCCACTGCATTCTTTGGCACAGTCATGCCAGAATACCACTTTTCCCTCATCATGAAGTACCTGCACTTCGCAAACAGTGAAGAATTTGATGAGACTACCCATCCTGCACCAAAACTCAGGAAAATTTGCGAAGTGTCTCAGATGATTCTACAAAATTTCCAGCAAACCTATGTGCCAGAAAGAGATGTCAGCATTGACGAAAGTCTAATGGCTTACAAGGGGAGGCTCAGCTGGGTGCAGTACATGTGTCAAAGAGGGCACGGTTTGGCATGAAAACGTATATGCTGTGTGAATCCTCATCTGGCTACATTTGGAATACGGTACTGTACATTGGAAAAGGGACACAGTTCAACCCCAGATACAGCCATTATGGATTGGCAACATCTTCAGTGCTATCCCTCATTGAGCCATTGCTGGATCAGGGCTATTGTGTCATAACTGACAATTTTTACACCTCTCCTGAGCTTTATGATTTCCTTCTGCAACACAGAACGGATGCGTATGGAACCGTTAGGGCTAACCGGCGCAACCTGCCATCACTGTTTGCAAAAGGGAAGCTGAAGACAGGAGAAATTGTTGCCTGGCAGAAGGCAAGATGATGGCCCTGAGATGGCGTGAGAAGAAAGATGTCTGCCTGAGTACTGTCCATGAGGCCTCCACCGTTCTGGTACACACAAAACGTGGGAAAGAAGTGATGAAGCCACAGGTGGTGATTGACTACAACAACACCATGGGAGGTGTCGACAGAGCTGACCAAGCCATGACATTCTACCCAGCGATGAGGAAACAGCAAAGGAAGTACTACAAAAAGATTTTCAGGCATCTTGTTGAGCAGTGCCTATGGAAACCTACGTTCTGTACAAAAAAAATTGTCAGAGGCCTGTGAATCATTCAGACTTCATTTTGCAAGTTTCTGAATCCATAGTCAAGAACCACCAAACACCATCAGTGGCTATGAATAGACCTGGACGTCGTGCTTCCACCATTGTCAACCCAGAACGCCTGACCGGTCGTCACTTCACTGAATACATCCCACCAACCCAGAAAAAGGCAGCACCTACAAGGATGTGTGTGGTTTGCCGCTCAAAGACCGATGACAGAGGAAGGAGAAACGCAAAGAAACCAGGTTCTACTGTCCTGACTGTGATGTTGGACTTTGTGCAGCACCCTGCTTCAAAATCTACTACACCCGGGATGTCTACTAAAAATGTAAATATTTTTTTTTTCTAAAATCTGCATTAATCTGCTTTAATTTATATTATTATTTATCAATAATATTGCACCCTTTTTTGGAATAAAACTGACAGAATTAGAACGCTAGGGGAGTTAACATCCCCCAGGCGCCCCTTTGTTCTTATTATCACTTTAGACAAAGGAAAGAAACCAGTTGTTCAGGATGTTCATCCCCCATAATAAAGCACATTTCTTGTTATGTTTCTTATGGATTGTTCTGTTTCAAAATGGACCTAGAAAGACTCTGCAACAAAATGGAGTCTAAGGTAAGTCTTATAATATGATATGATACTCCTTTCCTTCTCATTCCTCCCTTTTGGTCATTCTACTGACCATACAGACACCTACTTTAGGCATGGTGCCTGTTGTGGATGCCCTGCCCAGGGCCAAACCATTCAGCATCTGGAGGTCAGAAAACTAGATGGGTATCTTGTACATCACTGGAATTACTCTCTAATCCTCAAATCTCTATTCCCCTAAACCAGTTATCAGAATTGAACCAGGATAACCATGATACATCCCAATCATACTGTTTAGTTACCTGGACCATGTGTTTATACCACATATTGTCTCAAAAGGCGTACTCTGGACCCATCTCATCCCATCCCCACAACACTAGTAAACAACACATATACATAATATACACGTTTCATGCCTAATTCTCCAAATCACGTTCTTGCAGTGAGAGACGTGTACCCAGGCGTGTCTGCTGCTGTTTATCAGATGTCAGTGTTGTATCTGGTAGGAACCATCCAACCTGGGTTCCAAGGTTCAACTGGTTTTTATCACCACCCAATCTCCTGGTTTAAACTTTTGAGATCTAGTAATTGCATTTGGATCTGGAATGGAATCAAACATATATTTATGCACCCTATTTAGACATTTCTGCAAAGAGGCCACATAACCTGTCATATCAGAATAGAATGCTTGCAACTGTTAGGGAAAGTACAGTCCTCTTCTAGGGTCCATTCCAAATAATATTTCATAAGGTGAGAGCCTATAATTCCCTTTAGCTGTTATCTATATTGAATACAATACAATAGGCAAGCATTCAACCCAAGGTTTCTCAAGTTTTGGCAGTAATTTTGGCAGTCCTATTTTTTATAATACATTGAGTCTCTCCACCGTTCCACTACTTTGAGGATCATATGGTGTGTGGAAGACTTGTGTAATATTTAAGGCATTCATTATTTCTGATAGGACATCCCTGTTGAAATGGGATCCTTGTTCTGTCTCTATTACTTAGGACCCCAAATCTACAGACAAACAAATAATTTCCTTGCTACTGTTTTAGCAGTAACTTTAGCTATGAGTCAGGTCTCAGGCCATCCTGAAACCATGTCTACACACACACACAAACACATATTTAAATGTTCCCACTTTTGGAAGCTGTGTGAAATTGAGAAACAGCACTCACTGTTCAATGTCTGTGTGTAATTAAATATAAGAATGTCATTCTGTATTTCAGCCACAAGATGCCGCTGTTTCTTAACAAAGCTAAACAAGTTGCCAGTATTTGCATATTGATAGGAGGTCTTGTTGGACTGAGCAAGAGAGAAACAGGAAACAGGAAGCAGGAGAGCAGACATCTTGGAAGGACGGTGTGTGAAACAGAATCTGCTCGAATCCAAGCGTCAGACTTGTTGTTCAGTTTAAAGACATCATCGGGTTCAGAACAAGACCCGGGTCAGTAAAATCGTGCATGCACCGCATTATAGTATTGGCGCCTGAAATACCAGAGACTGAGGTTAGACCTGCAGTAGTTAGTCAGTTAGGGTCTATGTGTGTGGCAGACTGTAAAGATTGTTGATTGTTCACCACAAAGACTTACCAGTTCAAGTTGTAGTTCTCACCAGAGATCAGGAAAGAACTTTACCTTTACTCCAGTTAGTCCAGCGTTTTGATTGGGAGTCATACCAGGCACGTGCCATGAAATCAGTTTTGAAAAAGGGTGGGGGGGGGAAACACTGTATAGGCCGGTAAGATTGTAAGCTGCTGTGTCGCACCGCGGGCTAGCCTGTATCCCACACACACGATTGTTCCTGTCCTATAGGGTAATACTAGGTATGGCGAGGCAGAGTTCGCTCTGCTCGCAGTTGGTAAATTGCTCATATGTTTTGTCTACCATCGGAGGGCGCCGTGCTGTGTGACACAGGAGTCTCAGCCTCCGGGCTGAGCGTATGTAATTTTATTCTCTTTGTCTACATATGTGGGATTTTGCTCATTGCTATATCTTTCAGTAAAGAAAGTTCTGTTTTGCATAAGCTGGTGTTGCTTTCCTCGTTCGTGACTTCGCTGTATCCTGGGGAGCCCACTCGGGTACACGGCTTACAGCTGTATAACATCTACTTGAAGTAGATGGATAGAAGGGGTACTCTGGTCTAGGTGTGTGTCTACTAGGGGTCTTCACTACTTGGCCAGGGTTATGGCATGAACAGGTAAGGCAAGAAATCTTACATTTTGGAGCAAAGGCTGTAAATCCAGTATCTATCCAGTACTTCCTTACTGTGATAGACATTGCATTTTTACCTAGGTGAGCGATTCCATGGGAATCATGCAGCCAGACATTTTCATTGTCTTTCCTAGCCCCCAGGTCCATTTATTTTTTCTTTTCCTCCTCTGAGGCCTGTTCCAGTAATTTTGTTAGGACTTCCACGTTCACAGGCCCTTTATTATCCATCATGCCAGATAACATTATTCTTATATGTGCTATTGGCAGAAGAGCAGCTTCTTTGGCTCTCCCATCTGCCTGTACCTTGTGCTTCTGTAGTCTGAGGCTTTGTATGGGCCTGCACTTTTACAATGGTTACCTCAGGAAGTTATAGGGCTGCAAGAAGCTCTCCCATTATTTAGGCATTTCTAATTGGCTTACCTGTAAATGTCATGCAATATCCGCCCATCCATAGGGACCGTAGTCTTATGCTATGCCAAATGCATACTTTCTATCTGTCCAGACAGTATCTCTCCTACCTTGGCCAGAGTACATGCTTCAATCAGGACCTGCAATTCAGCTTCCTGAACTAACACATCGGAAGGTAAACTCTGTTGGTTAAATACGCCATCAGTTGCCACTGCATATTCAGTACATGGCTACTCCTCATCAGTATACAGTATCTGGAACCATCTATAAGCATCTTAAAATCAGGACTAGTTACATATATAGTTGGATGATACATTTGCTAATCCCTGTGTCTCGGTTTGTATAAATGCATAGTAATCATGTACATTCACTTTTCTTGAGGCACCCTCAACAAATGGAAAGTGTGTAGCAAGATTTAATATATTACACCTTCTGATTGCTAAATTGTTAGGTGTAAATAAAACAACCCCATATTTAGTCAACCCACCAGCTGACAAAGGCTTTGTATCATGTTTATTGCCAGCATGTTTATGACAGCAAAGCTAAAATAGTTTCCTGTAGTCTGGAAGGGGAAGTGGAAGTTGACAATATAGCTGTTTTCAGGTCTTTCATACCCTGGGCATGATATTTTAACAAATTGGAAGTGTTTAATATCTCATTAATAAAAAGTTGTTTAGGATTGTCTTTCGGGGTACCCTTCTAGACCAGGGGTCAGCAACCTTTACTATCAAAAGAGCCATTTTGCCTCCTCTTCCACTAAAGAAAAATAGTCTGGAGCCGCAAAACATAACATAGTGGTAGATTTTTTTCATTAGAACACCGGATAGGGAATCCCCCTCCTCCGCAGTGTCTTGGGAGGAAGGGGATCCCCCATCAGAGATCTCCCTGCGGCAGCCGAAGGGAGCCACAACAAGGAGGCTGAAGAGCCGCAGGTTGCAGACCCCTGTTCTAGACCCATTCATGTTTGCAAAAAATACAACTTTTACAGTTCACCTTAATTTGCTTTATTACCTGTCTTAACTAGGAAACAGTTTCTTTTCCACAAGTTTCCCCATCATCAAAGCACAGAAGCAAATCGTCCACATACTGTAATAATATTGTACTACCTTTTTCTGGAATCCATTCAGTACCTCATGCAATATTTGGATGTACAGGGTGAATTTACTCTTCCATGTGTAAGACAAAAACATATTACCTATCTGAGTGCAATGGCACAGAAAAGAAAGCATTAGTTAACCACAGAGAAACAAGCAGCAGTTGGATGCATCTGACCCAACCTAATGAGGGTTTGGTACCGCTGGAGTGTCTGCCTCTACTATCTTATTTATTGTTCAGCTTCACCCTGGTTTGTGTTTCAGCCACTCCTCAGTAAGATGTATAACAACTCTCTTTCCCATATTCCACAGATTGTCCTCATCCTTTGTTCTTAACGATGAAGTCCACTGAAAATACAAACAACAATTTATTACAAACAATCCAAGCAACTAATTACTCACATTAAATTACAATCAGCACAAGAAACCGATTGTGCACCAGAGCAAAAATCAGCATTGCCAAATATAACATCTCATCAACAATATTACTATTGACCCAACACACAACGCCTGAGATCTCACACATCATCACACTAGAACCATTCTCACAACTTGCTAAATTTAAACAAAACTTTAGACAAAAAAAAATACCACCATTTCAATTTTTACACGTACATGTCCTGATTTAATATCAGTGCAGAAGACATATGCACCTTATTCCTCATATTTCCATACTATCAGCCGCAATATCTAGCTTAGTTCTGTAAACTCTACTGCTTGCGTTGTATTTCATCTAGCCTGGGGTGATATAATGTCTTTTATCTACTTTTATATCTAGGTGGGCGAAGGTGCACCAGCCACTTCTGTTAAAACTCTCACTTGGCCCGATGATAGCATATTTCTCAAATGTTTCTTGTTCAATCCTTCTTCATTGTTAACTTTCAATAAACTGCTGTATCTAACCTGCCTCCCGGAGACAGCCCTTTCCACAGATTTGCTCACTAGAAGCAAAATCTAAAATGGTAATTCCTGGGAGTCCCTGACTCCCATGAAGTCCCAGACTCCAGCGATATGCCCCGGACATACCAATTTTGATCGGCCGATTGAAGGGTTAAATAAGTATTATTGCAGAGCTAATTTGAGCCATATATTTGTGTTGGTTAAGAACATTATTTATCAGTATTGTAATTATAATTGCTTCCTTGATTATTTTATGTTGTTGTATCCAATGTATCCCTTCCCTTATACAAACATTCCGTGCTTTCTGTCCAAAGCCCATAGATCCTGGACAAAAATATGCTATTTACCTCTCTATGTTAGAAAGAAAATAAGTCATGTTCATGACTTAAGAGGGGATTGAAGGGTTAAATAAGTATTATTGCAGAGCTAATTTGAGCCATATATTTGTATAAGGAGTTGTATTTCTTCTTCTATCTACTCAGTTTAATTGTAACCAGATGGCGAAAATTCTCAATTCTTTGAAATACAATGTATGCTTTGTATGCCTTGCAATGTATCAAATAACACTATATATGGCCAAAACTTAAATAGCTGTATGTGAATAAAGACCACCCCTTGTATACCTGTGTGTATAAAAAGACCGCCTTGTTAAATAAAGATTAGAGTATATTCCTAAGACCATACTGTGTGCGTGTGTGTTATTGGGATATCTCTCCAGACGTCTGTCTCTCTGGGTGAAGGAGAAGTCAGGGTGCATTCGAGGAACTAGAAGTAGAAGCAGATCCTTTCACCAATCAGTTGGCTCCCTAAGCCAACAACACAGAACCCTGTCTGTGTCCACACAGAACCCAGTTTCTGTGTGGAATTACCAAAGACTTTTACAGCAAATTCTCTCTCTCTGAAAGCATATGCTAATCACACAATTACACCCTACACTCTCTTATAAACAGATACACAACACAGACATCCATACAAACATTTCACCCAACACATTATCACCTTAATTTAGGCTAACAGACTAAGCAGACAATGAATCTAAAGGCATTTGTGAATAACAAATTACAAATCTGATATTAGTCTACATTTTGGCTGCAGTGCTCACTGCATCCTGTGAGACAGGACCGTTTACCAAAACGCAGCTATAAGTCACGTTACTGGTTGTCCGAGACAACCACAGTTGTGAGGATTGACCCAACCTCACTCTTGGCAACTACGTTAGTTAAGAGGAAAGTATTAGGACATTTTAAACTGATTACCCACACAGGTACAAATTACACATACATGTACAGATCTCACACATGTAAACCTCTCACACACATGTACACATCTCCTAACAGCTGAGGTGCGAGTGATGGAGCTTGTGACTCACCAGACCACACAATGTAACTTAGCAGTGCTTATTATCACTTTAGACAAAGGAAAGAAACCAGTTGTTCAGGATGTTCACGCCCCATATTAGGCACATTTCTTGTTATGTTTCCCATGGATTGCTCTGTTTTTAAATGCTGACTAGAAAGACTCTGCGACAAAATGGAGTCTATGATAAGTCTTAAAATATGATATGATATTTGTCTGGAGTGGCAGCGGGTGACACTAAAGAAGCAGAAGCATAACTGCGGTTGTCAAGGGTAACGGTGCGTGCTTCCATCTAAGCACGTGGTGGCAGTCAACCTGTGATGCTATGTGTGGCAAGAGTTACCAGAGTGATTAACCTTGCGCCGTGACAGCCCCTCCTCAGCCTGCTGGTGCCTGGACTGTTGCTGAGCGTGCTGGAAAGTCCATGCGCAGGGGTGCGGGCTGAGAGGGTGTTTGTCACATACTGGTGGCAGAGCGGTGGGATCTCAGTATGTGTACAGCTTATAGGTGTTGTCCTGTGCTTAGATTAAGGTATTTTAGGTACCAGTGATATTTATCAGTGTGCTGGTAAATTTCTGAGGACGTGCGATAGTCGAGATAGCCTTGCGCATCTGCCGGCATCCCTCGTCAATGTACCCATAATCACCCAGCCTGGCACATCACATTTTGTAGCAGTTTGCTGAGATCTGTTCCTACTTCCTACAGGGTTAAGTGATTGACTCTGTACTGAAGGACTGTGACCCCAGGGGAAGCAGTTCTTGGAGATAGGCAAGTGCATAAGTTTTTTTTTTTTTTTTTTTTTTTTTTGAGAACATATAGCAACAGTTCCCCCCACCCCATCTTTGTTTTTCTATCCTATCTTTTATTTTGCAAACATGCCTGGTCCAGTGGATTACAAACGGATGAGCAAAGCTGACCTGTTAAACCTATGTAAGGTCAATGGCATCCCAACAACCCAGGGGCATACTAAGGAGCAGCTGATCTGACCCCTGGTAGAACGAAAAAGGGCAGAACAAGCCCTTAAGGTGAGGTCGCCGGATACGAGCCCTCATGCATCAGAGATGGCCCCAGAAGAGGGACAGTCTTCCCCACCCGAGAATGTGGACAGACGTGGTGTCCAGGGTGATCGGCTGGACAATTGGATATTATCCTTGGAGGCTGATCTGCAGTTGCTGGCCTCTGATGATCCAACACTTCGTCTTCAGCTTATTCTGGCATAGAGGGAGGCAGCAGAGCGGCAGGCTGCCCACCAGCATGAACTAGAGCTGGCCAAACTCTAGTCACAATGTCAAGGACAGTCATCCAGTTCCCCTGAGCAGAGAGGTTCCCTGGTGAGAGACCTTAAATTTTCAGTGATGGAAAAAGACAGTTATATTGATACATATCTACAGTCATTTGAAAAAGCGTGTCGTCTGTACCAGTTACCTCAGGAGAAGTTGGCTGGTTACCTGATAATTACTATAATTACAAAATATAAGCTCACCCCAGACGTTTACCGGAAAAGGTTTCAGTCCCTGCATAAAGTGGCCACTGACACCCACATGGATCGGGTCTCTCAGATGCTCACCACCTTTTGGCAGTGGGTCAAGGGACTGAAAAAGGACACTTATGAGCACTTTGGGGGACCTAATGGTCCAGGATCAATTTCTGCACAGCTGTTCCCCTGCAATCAAACAGTTTGTGCTGGGACGCCAGTTTATGTCAGCTAATGAAGCAGCAGAGTTGGCAAACCTCTATGTCCCTACCTGAGTGCCTGAGAATCGCAGAGCCCCTCCTAGCTCCTGGAGAGGAGGAAAACCACCACCACCGTCTACTACTTCTGTCCCAGCGACCCAAGCACAGCAGCGACCAACACCAGCAGCTTCTACCATGAAATTTGGTTTAGAAGATACTCGGGAGTGCTTCAACTGTGGCAAATCTGGAGACCTCCTGATCATCTGCCCTGCACCCATGCAGATGACAGCAGCGAGCAAGCCCACTAACAACTCCTCTTCTGTGTTGCTTGTTGCTGGAGGAGTAGTGGGTCACACTAAAAGTCATCAACCTGTTACTGTAAAGAACCAGACTGTGATTGGCTTTCAAGATACAGGTGCAGATGTCAACCTTTTACAGCCCAACCTGATCAACAAGGAGAGTATCATTCCCAATGAGTATCTTACTCTTATTGGAGTTGGAGGCACCCGTTCCTTTGTGCCTACTGCAGAAATTGATTCACATTGATTGGGGGGCAGGTAAGGGTACCACATTTGTGGGAGTCTCAAATGAGATTCCAGTACCAGTATTGCTTGGAGCAGATTTGGGCACTCTTATCTCCTACTATGAACCGTCTGGAGCTTTCCAGGATTTTTCAACTTGACCCTCAGAACATTCCAAGGTACTAACAAAGATGCAGAAGCATCATCTGAGGGACCTGGGGATGGACAGAGGGAGGAAAGGACGGGTATAGAGAAGTGATAAATGATGTGTGTGCACCAATGTCTAAGCAACGTGAAAATGTTGGCAAAGCAGTCATGAGCCAGGCAGATGAAAATGTGATGACTATTGTTGAACCTGTTGCCAATGAGATGTATGAAGGTGTAGACATTGCACAACCAATTATGACTAAAACTAATGATAAGGTATTACCTGTGTTGGCTGTCACTCGCAGTGCTGCAAGGGCTGCTCAGGCCCAGTCTAAAAGTTCAGAGCATGGAGAGAATTCTTCTAATTCATCTCCTTGCTCTGATTCAGTAGGATCAGTCTCAGAGTCACTCCCCCTGTCCTTGTTTGCCACAGGACAGGCAGAGGTGACAGATAGTGCAGCCTTTGTACAAGCACTGTGGGAGGACCCAAGCCTGGAGTCTCTTAGAGACTTGGCTTCCAGGCCTGTAGAGAAGGGGGCCAAGTACAAGGTGTACTGGGACAAGGAGAAGCTGTACCGAGAGGAACTGCTAACAGACAGCAGTAAAGTAAAAACGGTCAGGCAGCAACTTATTGTACCAGCTAAATTTAGGGGACATTTGTTACAAATTGCACATGACATTTCCCTTGCAGGTCACTTGGCTGTTGCCAAGACCAAGGTCTGGGTAAAGCAAAACTTTTTCCGGCCTAACATGGGTGCAGACATAGCTCATTACTGTCGATCCTGTACAATTTGTCAGAAGGTGGGCAAGGTGGGAGATGTGTGCAGGGCCCCCTTGCACCCGCTTCCAGTGATTGATGAGCCCTTTCGCAGGGTTGCAGTAGATATCATTGGGCCCTTACCCATTGCCAGTAGCTCAGGCAAGCGGTAAATTTTGACAGTAATGAACTATGCCCCCCGTTATCCAGAAGCTGTGTCCCTTTCTTCCCCCAGAGCAGACAAAGTTGCTGATGCCCTGCTGGCAATCTTCACCCGAGTTGGATTTCCAGCTGAACTCCTCAGTGATCAGTCCCCCCAGTTCATGTCTAACCTGATGGAGGCTTTGTGTGCTAAAATACAAATGACTCATATTGTGGCTAGTCCCTATCACCCACAAACAAACCGCCTGTGTGAACAGTTTAATGGTACCTTAAACCAGATGTTGCGGACGTTTGTGGAGTCACAAGGAAAGGACTGGGAATGATATCTTCCTCACCTGCTTTTTCCTATCGAGAGGTCCCTCAAGAGTCCACAGGTTTTTCACCCTTTGAACTCCTGTATGGGAGAAAAGTGAGAGGTCCACTAGACTTAATTTGGGAGTCTTGGGAGGGCATTGTACATGGTACAGAAGTTTCTGTCATGGACTATGTACTTAAATTCCGAGATAAAATGGAGGAATTGGTGGGAATGGTCCCAGAGATCACGTCACGGGCTCAGGTCAAACAAAAGTGCTGGTATAATCAAAATGCCTGGGATCAGACCTACGAGGTGGGCCAGCAAGTGTATGTTCTGTTACCAATGCGGCACAACAAACTGCAGGCTGCCTGGGTCGGACTGTACCCAATCACCTAGCGGCTGAATGAGGTAACCTATATAGTGAACCTTGGTGATAGGAGGCAGAGGGGCTTTCCATGTGAATATGCTTAAGTTATACCATGAGAGAACAGCTTTTGTCATGCCTGTATGCAGTCAGCCTGAACAGGAAGCAAATTTGCTAGATTTGTTAGCTGATACCAGGGAGGTGAGAAATGAGCCAAGCACCAACTCACAGCTCTCCCTCCTCCAGAAGGATCAGCTGCTGAAAGTGTTCACACCGCACAGGTGCACATTCACTACAAAACCAGGGAGAACGCACCTTGCTGTTCACAAGGTGGACACAGGCACGCACCCTCCTATTAGACAGACGGCTCACTGTGTCTCACAGGAGGTACTCTCTGACATGCGGAAGGAAATTAAGTAGATGCTGCAATTAGGGGTCATTCAGAAGTCCCACAGTGCATAAGCATCCCTGGTAGTTTTGGTCCACCAAAAAGAATCAAACCACTAGGTTCTGTGTGGACTACAGAAAACCTAATGCCATCACCTCATCTGATGCCTACCCAATGCCTAGATTTGATGAGTTGTTGGATAAGCTGGCAGGTGCCCACTATCTGACAATAATGGATCCAAGCCCAGGGCACTGGCAAATTCCCCTATCACCAGAAGCCTGGGAAAAATTGCTTTCATCACACCATTTGGGTTATTTGACTTTTTGGTAATGCCTTTTGGGATGAAAAATGCACCAGCCACCTTTCAGAGGGTTGTAAATGACCTATTGGAAGGACTAGGTGAATTTGCGGTTGCCTATTTGGATGATATAGCAGTTTAGTAACACCTAGGAAGAACACCTCAATCATCTGTCACAGGTGCTGGACAAGATCGCATCTGCCAATCTGACAGTGAAACCCAGCAAATGTCAGATTGCCATGACCGAAGTCCAATACCTAGGACATCGGGTAGGAGGTGGCACCCTGAGACAGGAAAAGTTGAGGCCATAATGACCTGGCCTACCCCCGAAACTAAAAAACAGTTTATGTAATTTTTGGTAACTGCCGGTTACTACCGAAAGTTTGTACCCCAGCACCCCCGCCAAGCCCCCGACTGATCTAACCCAAAGGAAAAAGCTCAGAACTGTGGAATGGACACCGTAGTGTGAGGAAGCTTTTCAAAGTTTGAAGAAAGCACTTGCTAGTGCTCCTGTTCTTCAAGACCCAGATTTTACCCACCGGTTTTTAGTACAAACCGATGCATCCTCCTATGGCTTTGGTGCAGTACTTAGCCAGGTGGATCAAGCGGAAGATGAGAATCCAATCCTGTACCTTAGTAGGAAATTGCTTCCTAGGGAGGTGGCATATGCCACCATTGAAAATGCCTTGCAATTGTGTGGGCCCTACAGAAGCTGCAGCCATACTTGTATGGCTGAAGCTTCACAGTCATCACTCATCACAACCCACTCAGTTGGCTGAACCGTACTGCAGGAGACAATAGGAAGAGCCTGATTCTTCAGCAGTATGACTTTACAATCCAACACAAAAAAGGTAGCACGCATGCTAACGCGGATGGCCTGTCTTGCTGGGCCGAGTCAGTGGAGGACAGTTGCACTGGGAAGGATCGAATGATCCCTCTCATGCTCTCTTCTATTTTGGGAAGGTGTGATATTGTGGAAAATATTAAGGCCTGATTTTCCCTTTAAATATAACAAATGGTCTTCCTTTAAAATGTCTTTGTTGGAAATTGTCTCTTTAACAGACCAGGGTCATAATCTTTATATTTCCAATATACTATTCTGTATAAAGTAGTAGTTGACTGATTTGTAGCTGGATCATAATGGTGAGCATTTTGAGATCAAGGACTAGTCTCCTAGGCCTCAGTAAAGCCTGGAAACCATATGTAGCCTGTCCTGGTGAACCATAAGTCCCAGCCATGCCTAGTTTGGTCTCTATGAACTCCTTATTTTCTGGTAATTAAGCGTCCACAGAGCATCATACTCCATGTGGACACAGCCCTTCACACAGTTCCTACCCTGCCGTCATTGGATTGTTGTAATAGTCCCACCTCTGTGGTTGGCATAGAAAAAGCCATGTAAGGCTAGCAGAGACAGCTCTCACTGACATCATCTTGTTGCTAATGACAACGTCACTGACACATTAAGCACTACAGGGAGCCCAGTGACTCTGGCTAATAACTTGGATTTTACACAGCAACCAGGACCAAAGCAAACCAACTCTACCTAAGTATTATTTCACAGTTTTTCCTTTTATTTTATGCTATTGCTATAGTTCTGCTATTATTCTGCTATTGTTCTTAGATTAGTCTTTATTTTTCTATAATTTGTTTATCCACTGTTTTTGTATGTTTTTACTTATTAAACACTATAAAAAGTGTAAGCTGAATCTCTGAATGCTCTAAGCAGAAATAGTGTAACCTGCTAACCCGAAACGCTACTATAAACATTGTGATTACAGGGACATCCCTGTCTGGAGTGGCAGCGGGTGACACTAAAGAAGCAGAAGCATAACTGCTGTTGTCAAGGGTAACGGTGCGTGCTTCCATCTAAGCACGTGGTGGCAGTCTACCTGTGATGGTGTGTGTGGCAAAGGTTAACAACATTGGTAACAAACAAGGTTAACTTTGCACTGTGACGGCCCCTCTTCGACCTGCTGGTGCGTGGACTGTTGCTGAGCGTGCTGGAAAGTCTATAAGCAGGGGTGCAGGCTGAGAAGGTGTTCTTTACAATATGGGCTTCACACATAGTTTTAATGTTGAAGAAGTAAAATTTTTGCCTTTAGTAAATGGTAAAAAGGATTTTAGATGTGGCGATACGGATAGGTTATTGATACAAAAGGAAAGCAGATGGATATATAATTTAAAAGAGATGTGTCATCCAGGTTTGAATGAGATGATACTTTAAGACCTTTCTATGAATATTTTTTCCCTCCCCATCATTCTCTTTTTTTTTTTTTTTTATACACCTATGTGTGATTATACCCACAAATTTTGTAAAAACCTCGGAAGCATGCTTGCACTGAAATATTTATTGTAAAAGTAGAGAAATAAAGTAATCCATGATTTTTTAATGAATATACTGTATTTAATTGATCATTGACATTTAATTCATCACCATAATATAGAATAAATAATCGATATTTGGTTGGTTATATGAAAGAACCATAAATGCGGGATCAGTTTGTGTTTCACAGTCTGTGGGCCATTTGACAGCCCCAAGCACTCTGTTAACCCTCCAATACTTTACGGTGTTGGAATCCGTGGTTATCCCACCTGACCAAATACTTCCTGATATGCGGTTCACTTTGAACCACAATCAGTGAGCATTCGGGAAATGTGTTTCCGGTATTTGGATCGCGAAGCTCCATCCATGTGTATGTCATCTAACATGGGGGGGGGGGGGCCACACCGAGGAGGTTGGAGATTTCCCATCTTCCTGTGTGACCATGGAAGTCTGGAGATTCACATCCGGCTTTGATATAGCCGAATTTTGGGCTATTTGCATTAGGTTCAATCGAGCCTCATGCAAAATCGCATTCCACATGTGTCACACGTGAGTCACTCATCCCACGTGTTTCTGGGTTATTACCCAGAAACTAACATCAAGGTGTGCATTTGCACCACATGTGCCGCAAAACTAGATCGGGCACTGAGGATTACAGCTAGTGCACTGGAGACTGTGACCATGGACACCTTATCAAAAGACATAGGTAGGCTATTTATTTCATAATGCCCAATGGAGATGGGAAAGCAGTAAATGTGATGTTACTAATTGTATTACAATTCTTCACCGTGTGTTTTTTATCTAGTGAAGGATATGAAATTTTGATGATAATATGTATAATGATGATGTATAATCATTTACCAAGTTTTTAATGGCATTTTATAATCCAGATCATTATTTATTAGTTAGCACCTTAAAAAATCCCATATGTGTATTGCGCCTGGGCACACAAACCACAGCCAACTCCAAGAATCCTTTTATCAAGCTTTATTGTCGTAAAAAAAAAAACAAGACAAGGGTTATTCAGAGATGATAAGGCCAGAGTGACCAATGACCTTGCGCCACCTGGCGCCATTTGATTGGAGGGTAACTGAATCCCCTGCCCCAGAAAATTCAAACTAATTGTGTCCCGCCCCGCGGTGAGGCAGCCGACTGCCACGCCCTCGGGGGCTACAAGAGGCACGCGTGGTAGCGCGCTCCCCTCTTCCCACAGCACCCCTGGGACGTGCCCTACTTTGCACCTCCACAGGAGTGCTGGGAACAGGACTTTCAGTCCATAGAGATGCTGGGGATGCCGCCTGGCCAAAAAGTAGTTCGACTAGTACGGATCTCTCCGCCTGCAGGGAGAGACACGCTGCAAGCAGGGCAGCAGCCTCGGCCATGCCGCCTCCCTCTGCGGCTGAGATCCCCAGGGATTCCGTGGGCTCGGTGGACAGGTAAGTTCCTTACAACATGGAAACAATACTGGATTTGCATATATAATATATATATATATATATATATATATATATATATATATATATATGATGTGGTGCTCATTAATTCTCTCATTTATAACTCTCTACTTCAATGTAAAGCCCTCAAAACTCTTCCTAGACATAGCCCAACTAAACTAAATTATACAAAAAGTGATACAGCATGTTATAAGGCAATGTACACATTTCGCCCAGTGACTTCCTTAGGGGAAGTGTAGCGAATTATATCGTTTGTTGATAGCTGCTGATTAACCCCACTAGCGGTCTGATTCTGGCCGTATTTCCATGCAAAAAGCAGTACAATTTTTTGCATGGAAATTTATTTTACATTGTAGACCTATAATTAGGCTTAACTCACTGACACATGTATAATAGTTATTACATTTAATAATAAACTTTAAGAAAACCCCACAAAAATAATAAAAAAATAATGTATAACATATTATAACTGTACAGCATATATGTGTGTGTGTATATATATATATATATATATATATATATATATATTATATGAATATTTCTTTGTATCTTTGTATTGGACTCAATACAGCTACCGCACAGCTGACGGACCAACGTCACCAGCAATCCCTGTAGGACGTCTTGCACTTCGTGGCTGGACATCGGAGGAGGCAGACGTGTCCCCAGGACCCGCAGGTGCACGCAGGACGCCGGGGGACAGCGACGGAACAAGGTAAGTGGATTTTTATTCTGTTTTTAGGTACCCCGAGTCTGACTTTTTGCAAGTAAAATCGACCCCGAGTCAGACTCGGGGGTTATTAAAGGTTTTGTTTCGTGGTAAGTGGGAATAAAAACTGATTTATGTGCTAAAACAGCCTTTGGTCAATGTATATCCTCTGTCGGAATGGCTTGGGATGAATTATATGGTCTATTACTGATCCTAAATTATGTATTGCCCCTAAATTAGATTGGAGCTGTATATCAATATATATTTTCTGACAATTCTCATCTAACTAATTATATTCCCTTAACCCTGGAACGGGCAATCCTAGGAACCAGGGGAACCTATGAATAACCAGGGGAAGCCACAACTTGCTAACCATATTCTCCCTAGTGGCCAAAAAAATATCCTGCACAAATGGCTGGGCTCCAATCCACCTACTCTAGGACCTATTAAAGAGAAACTGGCCCATGTGTTCCGTATGGCATGGATAGAGGGCTCTTTAGACAAGGAGGTCAAGGTTCCAAAATTGTTTGAATCCTTTAAGGAGACACAATCCTACTCCATAAAACAACAGATAATGCAAACATTTGAACATACTTCATGGTATACTCTAAGAATGATTGCTAATGATCCCTGTGTGATCCTAGAGGCCGATGATAATTGACTTGGCTCACTCTTGGCTAGTGAAAGTGGTTAGTTATAAGTGGAGTTAGAAAACAAAAGGAGTTTAATCTTTAAAGAAACTACAAACTGTAAGTAATCTTTGATAACTCTGTGAAATTAATAAATATTGTAACTTGGAAAAAGAGTGGCAGCAAGGTGGAAGGTTTTGTTTAGTGCACAGTCTGCCATATGTATGAACAAATGGAGCAACAGCTCCTAGGTGAATACGGCTGTGACAGATGTGGGCAATTTGCCCTTCTGGAATCTCACATTGGAGATTTGGAGAAGCGCATTGGAACACTGAAAGCACGGGATCACCTTGAGAGGGGTCTCCTGCTCACTGAGCAGGCAGTTAATGGCTTAGATGTGGAGGGTGTAACAAAGTGGAAGTATTTGTGGGACTACAAGTGTCAGGAAGGGTTAAAGGACGACACAAAACACTCGGGCACTGCCTAAATAAAACGTATTATTTATCTTTATTGGATGCGTACAGTGGTCCAAAACAGCAACAGTTCCATCAGCAAGATCACACGACTCGTTTACCCCAGGGAGTGCCCATTTTCATATCATCGCAGGGAGAAGCTGGCATTTCTTTATGCGTATCCAGAAAATGTCAGCACTTAATTCTATTATAATTGGAGTTAACAATTTTACACCGATCTCAACTAATCAACTCGTTACATAAGCATTTCTAGCTAATTTTGACCAAACCTCCTTGTTACAATATAATATGAAAAAAAACTTGCAATTGTTAGTATGTGAATATATGTTGTATATTACCAGTTGCTTTCCTTCTCATGACCCATCAGGGCATAACAGCCATAACTTTCTTGTTATCAGGTCACTCCCACCCCAACAAGTGTGGGAAGGAGTACACAAGATGTTCACAAGGGCACAAACTAGACAGTTTACACAAATCCACCTGTACATATATTCAGTATTCCATGTTTTTTGTATTTGACTTGCTAAAAAGATTAACTCTTAGGTGGTTCTCCTGTGGAATAATCAGAAAGCCTCACTATTCCTGCTACAGAGGGTGAAGAGGTTAATCAGGATGAACAGGTAGAGAGCTGGGTTACTGTAGTTAGAGGGAGTTGTAGGGGCTCCCAGAAAAGGAAGGCCAGCCCTGGGTTTGAGCACCCCAACATATTTGCAAAGTTATGTGAAGATGTGCAGGTGGCAGACGCAGTGGTGGCAGCCCTAGATGTTACTGCTACCCCTAACAGCGGGGAGAGCAGCCCATCTAGTAGGGGTGGGGAAGGCAATGCAGGAAGGCGTAGACAATTGGTTGTCATAGGGGATTCTATGATCAGGAGGGCTGATAGAATAGTTTGTCTATTCTATTACTTGCAAAATGTCAGACTCGGGGTACCTAAAATCAGAATAAAAACCCACTTACCTTGTTCCGTTGCTGTCCCCCGGCGTCCTGAGTGTACCTGCAGGTCCTGGGGACACGTCTGCCTCCTCTGATGTCCAGCCACGAAGTGCAAGACATCTTAAAGGGATTGCTGGACAGAGGGGGTGGGACAGTTAAATAAGGTGGCAGAAAGGTCAGGCAGGGGTCAGCCACTAGTAGAGGGTGGATTGGGGATAGTTGGGGGGAGAGTTATGGATTAATATAAGGAGTTTCCCATGTTACACACAAACATTGGATTGTGCAGTACTAATTGTACTGAAAAACAAAAGGATTTTGCAAACATTGCTGGGAAATACAGCAATGGTTTAAATAGCCTGTTTACCAATGCTAGAAATCTAGCAAACAAGATAGGGGAGTTGGAAGCCTTAATGAATGAAGAGCATTATGACTTAGTTGGTATTGCTGAATCCTGGCTTTGCTCTTCACATGACCCTGCTGTCAATATTCCTGGGTATACTCTCTTTCATAAAGACAGAGTCAAACGGAAAGTTGGTGGTGTCTATCTGTATGTGAGAAGTAAACTGAAAGTGAATGTGAAAGACGAAATTGTTGATGGAGCATGTGATGAGGTTGAGGCATTATGGGTGGAGTTGAATGTGGGGATTCATAATACACAGTTAATTATCTGAGTCTGCTATAGGCCCCCAAGTGCTAAGGAAGAAACTCCTAAAAGTACAGACAGAAAAGACTGAAAAACCTGGCCATGTTTTAATGATAGGAGATTTTAACTACCCTGACATTGATTGGACTACAGGAACAGCAAAAGGGAGGAAATTTATGAATTTTTTACAAGATAATTTTATGGTACAGTTTATAGAAGCCCCAACTAGAAATGATACTCTGCTGGACCTAGTTTTTTACAACAATTCATAACTATTACCAAATGTGCATATAAAAGAGAATCTGGGTAGGACTGACCATGTGATTTCATTTAATGTAAGCTGTAAACAAGAAGCAAAACAAGGAAAGCTAAAAACATTCAATTTTAAAAGAGCAAATTTTCCATTATTAAGGGCGTCTTTCTGTGACTAGGACTAGGAGAGAATATTTTCCTCCAGGAACACATAACAGAAACGGGAATGTTTCAAGTCTGTTCTACACAAGCACATTGAAAAATATATTCCAAAGGGTAAAAAGTTTAAGAGGCTAAGATTAAAATTAAAACCTATGTGGCTTACAACTAATGTTAAAAAAGTCATAAAGCATGAGAAAAGGGCATTCTAAAAATATAAAAATGAAAGATCATCTTCATCATTTGAAAATTATATAGAATATAAAAAAAGATGTAAAAGGGAGATAAAATGTGCAAAACTTCAAAATGAAAGAAAGATTGTAAAAGAAAGTAAGGCAAACCCCCCAAATTTTTAAAAAATATATTAACAGCAAATATATATACAATATAAGAACAAAAAAACCCCACCTGAGTTACAATTAGCATGGCCGCATCCCATGATTACAACCACAAAACATCTTTTGGTGAATAACCAAGAATCGGGACTTTTGAGGCCAATTAAACAATTTTCCAAACTACATAATTAAAGGAATATAAAAACACACTTTATTATGAATCACAGCATAAAAATTATTTTACAGCAAAAATGCATAAAAACATTCAAAAGCACCAATATAGATCTCCTTCTGGGACACCCCAAAACAGGGCTGTTCCAATTTTTCAACACGTTTCACGGAATCTTAGTCCGGTTCCTCAAGAGAAGGAGATCTACAATTACAACAATATTTCATATTTACATGCATAAATACACAAATCTTCCCAAAATGTTTCAATTACATATATTTGCCAATTTTTATTACACAATCAACATTGAGATTAAAATTCAACATACATATATGTATTGGGTGTGGATTGCCAATTAGGGGCCTCTCTTACATGGAAATTTGGATACAGCAGGAGCAGCAAAGAGGACAGCAGACAAATTCCAGTATAAAGCTTGTAAATAATCATGATTGTGAAGAAAAAGTTTATTTGATCAATTTCTTTTGGAGGAACCAAATCACACCTCAATTTTCACTTTCTAATAAATACCTTAGGGTAACTAAATCATTCAAAATAAAATTCTTAGGCATAACTCACCGAAATATGTCCAATATTTAATAAATGTATAAAAATACTAAAACCTGTAATATAACTGTACAGTAGCATGTATAATATAATTATATATATATTATATAAAGATTTCTTTGTATTGGATTCAATACAGTTATTTTGTTCAGTCCAGTTCTCCCAAGAAGAGCTCAATGATTTAATACGTGACCTAAGTCTGTCAAAACAAGCATCAGAACTTTAAGCATCCAGGCTAAAAGAAAACAACTGTCTGAGACCAGTAGTTAAAATATAGGACAAAGAGAGGTGATGCTCCTACCATATTTCAGTGAAGATGGAGTACTTCCTGTACTGATGTAACATCCCTGGACTACTAGCGCATATGGGAGTACCAGAATATAGAGCAGAAGTCTGGCGGCTTTTCATAGACAGTTCCACTGAAAGTTTGAAATATGTTTTACTGCATAATGGCAACTGCTATGCATCAATTCCAATTGGTCACTCAACAAAACTTAAAGAAGAATATGAAAATATCAAAATGGTCTTACAAAAGCTTTGCTATGTGTTGATTTAAAATGGTGATCTTCCTATTTGGACAGCAAAGTGGATACACAAAGTACCCATGTTTCATCTGCTTGTGGGGTAGTAGAGCAAAGCAGGATAACTGTAAAAAAGTGACATGGCCTACAAGGGAAAAAATGAAAAAAGGTGCAGCTAACATCATTACCGAGCCAATGGTTGACAAAGAAGAAAATCATTCTCCCTCCACTACACATAAAGTTGGGATTAATGAAGCAATTTGTTGGAGCTTTAAACAAGGACGGTGATTGCTTCAAGTACATTTGTGGATTCTTCGCTGAATTGAGTACTGAAAAATTAAAAGCAGGAATCTTTGATGGATCCCAGATTAGGAAACTGATAAATGATTCAAATTTCACAAGTTGCATGACTGATACTGAAGCTTCTGCCTGGCACAGCTATGTCATGGTTGTCAAGAACTTCTTGGGTAACCGTAAAGCACAAAATTGAAAGAAGAACTGGTACAAAATTTGCTTTTAAACTTTACAAATTTGGGTGCTACTATGAGCATAAAAGGTACACTATCTCTATAGCCATTTGCAAAAATTTCCAGAAAACCTTGACGATTTTAGTGAGGAACAAGGGGAGAGGTTCCATCAAGATATAAAGGTGATGGGAGAAAGGTATCAGGGCAGATGGGATAGACACATAATGGCAGACTACTGCTGGAGCCTTCAACGTTTGTCCTGATCATCAGCATAAAAGGAAATCATACAAATGGGGTTTTTCAATGACTTCTTTGTGATACGTTTTTTAAATAGACTGAATATAGAATATATTGACATTAAGTATTTCAAAAATTTAATTTTGTATATGTAAGCATAACTAGTTTATTTTGCTTAATATTCATGTTTCATTAGATTTCTTTGAGGTTATTATTGAGGTAATTATTTAGAAAACTAGAGCCAATCTAGCAAAACCAATACCATATTTGAAATCTGTGCATCAAACATAAACTAAAATGACTTTAATATGTTTGGCAAGTAAATTTTTGTTGACCAGTGTAATCAATGAAGTGCCCAACTAAATTAGTGATACCTTATTGCTAATTTCGTACTTGAAACCTGAATTAACTAAAATTATTCAGGTATACCAGAACCTGACCAATCTCATCATTACTTATCAGGTGACCAAACCAATACATTCGCTCCAAAAATATTTGTGCCCACTTAATTTTCTTATAAACCCTTTCTAGAAGGAATAGAAACTCGAAACGTTTATAAGTGAAATAAAGTAAACTAAAAATCCCTTATATATCACCATTAGTGTTGTTGTTCGAATTTGGGTCGTCCTAATGTTCGACCCGAATATGACCGCTCGAATTCGGGCGGACCTGACCCGCATTTTGCTGAATTTGAATTCCCAAATTCGACCCTCCCACAATGCCTAGGGACCTCCGCCATGATACCTAGGGCCCTCCAATTAGAGCAGGGATGCCCCCTCCATGTTTGTTGTGGCAAGCAGCCGATTGGCTGTCTGTCACTGCATGCCACACAGGCAGCCATTGGGCAGGGTGTGCCTGCATTTACCACTCCTGACAGAGATTTGCTGATAGCATCACAACCTCCCTGTGCTGCTTGGCTTGCTTTATCAAAGTGAAAAAAAGTGCTTTACGTTGTTAGACTGTGTCACACTCACACTATTAGTCAGATAGATTGTTGGATTGTACTGTATGGGTGCAGTCCTGAAATCTACTCTACTCAGATAGGTAGAGTGTTTCACTGTTAGCTAGATAGATAGCTAGATAGATAGATACATTGATAGATAGATAGATAGAAAGCTAGATAGATAGATAGTCAGTCAGTGTGTTACATACACGCAGCCAGATGCAGGGTCCCCTCGCTGACTGCGTGCACAGTACCACACTACTACACCACTACCACACTTTTACTGAGAGACAGACACACAGACGCAGTGTATACTGCAGTATATAGTTTGTATACTGTGCTGCATATTTCAAGCGTCACCACTGCTGCATACAACACAGCGCACTTGCATTTTCTGTGTCAACCCTAATCAAAAAATCCACTTACTGTACAAATTGACATATACATATAGCATATTAGCTACAAAGTATTTTGCAGGGTGTCAAGCCACATAAATAAAAACATTTCTACAATATCTGGCCAAAGAGGAAAGCGCAGAAGTGGCAAGCAAAGCAGTATGAGTTTGTTTTTAGCTGCAGACCCAAGAACAAGAAGCGCTGCTGTTGTTGGTGGGCGTCCATTATTGCCACACCAGGCACAAGACGTAGTGGAGTACATTACCCAGCCTGGGTCAAGTGATTGTACCCCCTCTTCATCCCAGACACAGGCCTTACAGGTGTCAAAAACAGTCCATGATACACCTGTTCCTCCTAGTTTTTCATCAGCGGCTGGAAAGTCACATGTACGGCAGTATGTAGAGGAGTCCCACCGAGGTGTTGGAGACGCAGAGCTACAAGCATTCATTGAAGATGCTCAGTTGTTTCAGTCATCTGACAAAGAGAGTCAGTGCACAGGCCTTCCCCCCAGTTACTTTTCACCAGAACACTCTGAGCCAGACGAGCCAATTTAAACTGGCTCCAAAAGGCCGCTGCTTCCTTTCGTCACATATAGGGAAACTGTCTCATCTGATGATGATGATGTCCTTGATCCGACATGGGGCGAACAAGGAGATCATCATAGGCAGGAAGAAGAGGAGGAGGAGGTTGCAGAGCGCCCTCAAAGGGGGAGAGGGAGGAAGAGGGTAAAAGCTGCCCACACTCTGCATTCTTCAAGTACCAGTGAGGCAAGTCATAGACGTAAATCGTCGGAAGCTGTCACCACAGCTATGCCTCAACAACTGCGGACCGCCACCACGAGCATCAGCTCCAGAGCACCTTTCGGGCCAGTTAAATGTTTGCCAGTGTGGGCATTTTTTAATGTCCATAGTGATGATAACAATATGGTCATCTGTAAACTGTGTGCTCAATACTTGAAACGAGGCAAAAACTCAAACAAACTTGGAACAAGTTGCATGAGCACTCATTTAAAAAGCCACCACTCAGTAACCTGGCGGGAACACCTGGTCAAAGCACAGAGCTCTGTGCGACCACCTCCGCCCAAGAAGCAAGCTCAAACTGCTCGATCTTCTTCTGCTGTCTTTTCTCCTTCTGCCACCAAAGTTATCCGTGCTACTGCCAGCAATTTGAGTGGGGCATGCAGCCGAGCATTACCTTTTTCAGGCTCCACTAGCGGTGAGCAGGAGCTCCAACGCAGATTGGCTGCTGTTTGTCGCGTTGCTAGCAGTCAGGACCAGGCATCATTGCCATCCCCAACAACTTCTACCCCATCGTCCAATGTTTCTGTGGTTAGCATTAGCAGCATCTAACCTTCCATCCCCTTGGGATGATGGAGCGCAAGAGGAAATATGGCCCAAATGACCCCAAAACAAAGCTGATCAATGCGGCAATTGCACAGCTGATTGCGTTGGAGCTCCTCCTTTACAGGCTGGTGGACTCCAATGCGTTCCGTTACGCATTCCTCTGCACGAACCCACAGTACGTTATGCCTAAGCGACAGTATTTTGCAGAAAAATGTGTTCCTGCTTTGCATGAACACGTGCAGAGCAATGTGTCCATGGCCCTGCAGCACTGCAGTTTCTGGCAAGGTGCACCTGACAACCGACAGTTGGTCAAGCAAGCATGGAGTGGGAAGATATATTTCATATACAGCTCACTGGGTAGCTTTGGTGGCAGCAGGGGAAGATGCAGCTGCAGCAAGGCCTGCATACCTACCTCCGTCCAGAGCACATCACCATGCAATTTCCTCCTCAACCTCCACTTCCATCTACGCCTTTGAATCTTGTGCCTCAACCTCTTCCTCCAGGGACACTTTGCCGTTTAGACCCAGCACCAGCACCTCCCATTCGGCAGCATCTGTTCACCGCCAGCAACAACCTGCAGTTTGCTATTTCGGTGCACAATTCAGACGTTGCCACGCAGTGCTGAGGTTGCGAAGCCTGGGTTCCCTCAGCCACACGGGCGCAGCCATTCTAAGTGCCTTGTGGGAGCAGGAGGACATATGGCTAACGCCTAACAGACTTCAGCCAGGCAAGGTCGTGTGTGACAATGGGGCCAATCTGCTGGCAGCCCTGCGTTGTGGGAAACTCGCACATGTACCTTGCCTGGCTCACGTCATAAACCTGATAGTACAGCGCTTCCTTAGGAATTACCCAGGCCTCCAGCCACTGTTGCTGAAGGCCAGAAAGTTGTCAATGCATTTCCGCCGGTCGTACACAGCCAGTGCCAGATTGGTGGATTTACAGCGAAATCTCAACCTGCCAGTGCACCGGTTAATTTGGGATGTGGCCACACATTGGAATTCCACCTTTTACATGCTGCAGCGGCTGGCTGAACAACAGAAAGCGGTGGTCCTTGCCTGCCCAGCCGCAAGTGTGTTATCTGAAAGAGCGTTCAGTGCAGCTGGGGGCGTAGTGAGTGACAAACGGATTCGTCTCTCCGCAGAAAATGTAGACCGAATCACTTTTACTAAAATGAATAAGGCTTGGATCGGCAATGACTTCAACACCCCCTCTGCAGAGTGTACTGATTAATCGTCAACTGCTGCACGGACACCTTGATGGGAAGAGCACGTTCACAGCCTTTCGGCATCTCCTACTCCTCACTCTAGTGGCCCTCTACCTCTACTCTGTCTCTGAGGTCTATAACTTGCAATGGAGCTGTGTAACTGGCTAATTTTTTTTTTTACCGAGTACTCCCCTCAGGGCCCTCTGCCTTTATCTACTTTGAGGCCTATATCACTTGTAATGGAGCTGTGTGATTCCTAATTAAATATTTGTTTTTTTTAGTAGAGAAATACATACATTTTTCTGTCCTTTTGAATAGATAGCAAGTGCTATCAAAAATAAATATCTGTATTTTTTTTACAGAAATACATAGATTTTTCTGTTTATTTTGATAGATAGCAAGTGGTATCAGAATTAAATATCTGTATTTTTTTTACAAAAATACTGAATTTTTCTGTTTATTTTGATAGATAGCAAGTGGTATCAGAATTAAATATCTGTATTTTTTATGGATAAATATAGAAAATGTTCTGTCTTTTGTGATATTTTACAAGAGGTATAATTTAGGATACCTCTTGCAATCTATCACAAAAAAACTAAAAATGTCTATTTCTGTAAAAAAATACAGATATTTTATTATGATAGCACTTGGTATCCATCCTAAAACCCATAAAAAATTTAGTATTTCTCTCCTAAAAATAGAGATATTTCATTCCGATCCCACTTTGCTATATATCTCCAAAGCCATAAAAAATTCTATATTTCTCTACCAAAAATCTAGATATTTAATTCTGATAGCACTTGGTAGTTGGTATCTATCCAAAAAATACAGATATTTTATTCTGATAGCACTTGGTAAGTATCCTAAAACCCATAAAAATGTATGTATTTATGTGAAACAAATACATATATTTAACTGTGATAACACATGCTAGATATCACCAAATGATAAAAAAAGTATGCATTACCCCGCGTATTCTACCAAGTACGTTCCCTTTTATGTGGTTTCACTAGATAGTAGGTATGGAAAGTGTCATTTTCGTTAATCTAATTATGTCCCAATTAGCTACAGCTTCTACACTGTCCATAGAGGTTATGGCCTCAACCTCCAATGCGGTCCACGCTCCGTAACAGGGCCCACCGCCTCCTACTGCCTGTTACTGCTGCCGCCTTCCAAGTACCCAATTGTAGATGGTAGCATCTCAGAGCCCACCACCTCCTCCTCCTGCTGTAAATGATGCTGCCACCTGCCCAGTACCTGACTTTAGATGCCAGACAATAATGCCGTCCATGCTCTGTCTCAGAGCCCACCGCCTCCTCCTCCTGCTGTAAATGATGCTGCCACCTGCCCATTACCCAACTGTAGATGCCAGGCATTAAGGCCGTCCACGCTTTGTCTCAAAGCCCACCACCTCCTCCTCCTCCTGCCGTAAATGATGCCGCCGCCTGCCCAGTATCTGACTTTAGATGCTAGTTACTTATGCCGTCCATACTCCGTCTCAGAGCCCACCGTCTCCTCCCCTTCCTCTTGCTATAAATGATGCTGCCATCTGCCCCCAGTACCCGACTGTAGATGCCAGACACGAATGCAGTCCAAACTTTGTCTCAGAGCCCACCACCTCCTGCTGTAAATGATGCTGCCGTCTGCCCAGTACCTGACTTTAGATGCCAGACACTAATGCCGTCCACGCTCCGTCTCAGAGCCCACCGCCTCCTCTTCCTGCTGTAAATGATGCTGCCACCTGCCCAGTACCTGACTTTAGATGCTAGACACTAATGTCGTCCATACGCCGTCTCAGAGCCCACCTCCTTCTCCTCTTGCTGTAAATGATGCTGCCACCTGCCCCCAGTACCCGACTGTAGATGTCAGATACGAATGGAGTCCAGACTTTGTCTCAGAGCCCACCACCTCCTCCTCCTGCTGTAAATGATGCTGCCGCCTGCCCAGTACCTGACTTTAGATGCCAGACACTAATGCCGTCCACGCTCCGTCTCAGAGCCCAACGCCTCCTCCTCCTGCTGTAAATGATGCTGCCGCCTACCCAGTACCTGACTTTAGATGCTAGACACTAATGTCGTCCACACTCCGTCTCAGAGCCCACCGCCTCCTCCTCCTCCTCTTGCTGTAAATGATGCTGCCACCTGCCCCCAGTACCTGACTTTAGATGCCAGACACTAATGCTGTCCACGCTCCGTCTCAGAGCCCACTGCCTCCTCCTCCTGCTGTAAATGATGCTGCCGCCTACCCAGTACCTGTCTTTAGATACCAGACACCAATGCCGTCCACACTCCGTCTCAGAACCCACCGCCTCCTCCTACTCCTCTTGCTGTAAATGATGCTGCCACATGCCCCCAGTACCCGACTGTAGATGCCAGATACAAATGCAGTCCACACTTTGTCTCCGAGCCCACCACCTCCTCCTGCTGTAAATGATGCTGGCGCCTGCCTAGTACCTGACTTTAAATGCCAGTCACTAAGGCCGTCCACACTCCATCTCAGAGCCCACCACCACCTCCTCCTCCTGCTGTAAATGATGCTGCTACCTGCCCAGTACCTGACTTTAGATGCCAGACACTAATGCCGTCCACGCCCCGTCACAGAGCCCACTGCCTCCTCCTCCTGCTGTAAATGATGCTGCCGCCTGCCCAGTACCCGACTGTAGATGCCAATTACTAATGTTGTCCACACTCCGTCTCAGTGCTAAATGCCTCCTCCTCATGCTGTTACTGCTGCTGCCCAGTACCCAACTCTAGATGCCAGACACTAACGCCGTCCACACTCCGTCTCAGAGCCCTCTGCCTTCGAATCATGCTGTAAATGATGCTGCCGCCTGCCCAGTACCCAACTGTAGATGCCAGATACTAATGCCATCCATACTCCGTCTCAAAGCCCTCCGCCTTCGAATCATGCTGTTACTGCCGCCTGCCTAGTAGCCAACTTTAGATGCCAATTACTAATGTCGTCCACACTCCGTCTCAGTGCTAAATGCCTCCTCCTCATGCTGTTACTGCTGCTGCCCAGTACCCAACTCTAGTTGCCAGATACTAATGCTGTCCACGCTTTGTTCCATAGCCCACCACCTCTTCCTCCTGCTGTTACTGCTGCCGCCTGCCCATTACCCAGTACCCAGCTGTAGATGCCAGTTAACAAGGCTGTCCATGCTGCATTTTAGAAAGATACAGCTAGCAGATAGGAAAAGTCAGTGCCATACAAAGCAATGTCTCCACTAGCTACAGCTTGTACACTGTCCATATAGGTGATGTCCTCAACCACCAATGCCGTCCTTGCTCCGTCTCAGGGCCCACCGCCTCCTCCTCCCAGTACCCAGCGTTAGATGCCAGACTAGACTCCAGCTCAACAGGGTCTTCTTTCCCCGCTGATTCCACCAAGCCCAATCCCTTTCATGTGGTTTCGCTACATAGTAGCAGATAGGGACAGATTGGAATCTCGCTCATCCATTCATGTCTCCAATAGCTACAGCTTCTACACTGTTCATATAGGTGATGGCCTCAACCACTAATGCCTTCCTTGCTCCGTGTCAGGGCCCACCGCCTCCGCCTCCCAGTACCCAGCTCTAGATGCCAGTTAACAATGCCATCCACACTTCTCAGGGCCCACCGCCTCCTCCTCCATCTCTCACTGATGCTGCCGCCTGCCCAGTACCCTACTCTAGATGGCAGTTACTAAGTAACTACAGATAGGAAAAGGCAGTCCCTTACACAGCAATGTCTCCACTAGCTACAGCTTCTACACTGTCCATATAGGTAATGGCCTCAAACAATAATGCCATCCTTGCTCTGTTCCAGGGCGCACCGCCTCCCTTCCCAGTACCCATCTCTAAATGCCAGTTAACAATGCCATCCACACTACTCAGGGCCCACCGCCTACTCTTCCTGCTATTATTGCTGCTGCCTGCCCACTGTCCAGTACCCAGCTCTAGATGCCAGGCTATGCCAGGCCCTGAGATGGAATGTGGAAGGCATTAGTAACTGGCATCTGGAGCTGGGTGTAGTGCATCTTTAATGACACCCCGACGTGTGTAATCTGAAATTTGTGATTGAATGTAGAAGGCCAAGTCTTCTGCTTCATCCATCGGTACCACGCTTTATCGGACTGAATTTCTGTGTATGTTACCCCGGAACTGGGAAGTGGGACAGCAGTCCCTCTGTATATGTTGGGGGGATGAGATGGAAAACACCAGTATATTTAACGGGAACCGAGAGGTCCTGGATGACCACATTGAGCCATGAAGTTATTGAGCTCAGCAGACGTCCGGAGACTTCTCCACAACAAATATGTGGCCATCCTGGGAGACTCCATTCAGAGATCCGTCAACAAGGATCTTGTCAAAATACTGCAGAATGATGAGTTTCGGACTGAGAAGCAGCTGAAAGGGAAGGGTAGGATGTCATTTGCAAACAACATGTTGGGGGATCTCTGGGTGAAATGCACAATGCCATAATTTACCGCCAAGTGCGTCATTACTGAACTGACCATCAACTTGTACGGTTCTATTTCCTGACCCGTGTTTCTTCGGAGTACATAGAGAGCGTGCTGGCCAACTTCCAACCTGGACCTCAGCCCGACGTTGTCATCATCAACTCGTGTATATAGGATGTTATCAGGTATCATGAGCAATCACAGCAAATGTACAAAACCAACCTGGACCACCTGTTTATTCGGCTCACCGAGGTGCTGAGCCCCAAATGTCTGGTGATATGCACACGTCTATGTCTGTTGGATTCAAAGCTGGTGACGTGCTAGAGTACCCAATTCCTAATGTGCGCTGGGACATCATATTGCACCAATTGGATGTGATTGACTTGCACTTCCACTTACGCTTTAAGCTGCGCTCCAGGGTTAAAGATGCCACCCACTCGAATCAGCTGGCTCATCTGAAGTATACCTGCATCCTGATGGCTCATATTAATTAAGCCTGGGGCGTGCAGCAGGAACAGCAGGAAGAGGAGGCGGTGGGCTCTGAGACGGAGCGTGGACAGCCTTGTAAACTGGCATCTAGAGCTGGGTACTGGGCAGGCGGCAGCAGTAACAGCATGAGGAGGAGGCGGTGGGCCCTGAGACGGAGCAAGGAGAGCATTAGAAGTTGAGGCCGTCACCTATATGGACAGTGTCGAAGCTGTAGCTATTGGAGACATGAATGAATGAACGAGATTCCAATCTGTCCCTACCAAGATTGGAATCTCGTTCATCCATTCATGTCTCCAATAGCGACAGCTTCGACTCTGTCCATATAGGTGATGGCCTCAACCTCTAATGCCGTCCTTGCTCCTTCTCAGGGCCCACTGCCTCCTCCTCATGCTGTAACTGATGCCGCCTGCCCAGTACCCAGCTCTGGATGCCAGTTACCAATGCTGTCCACGATCCGTCCCAGGGCCCACCGCCTCCTCCTCCTGCTGTTGCCACCTATCAGTACTCCATTCATAAATATGGCATTACAGCCATCTAGGTGGCATTGATGATGCACTACACCCAGCTCTGGATGCCAGTTACCAATGCGGTCCCCGCTCCGTCTCAGTGCCCACCGCCTCCTCCTCCTGCTGCTCCCACCTGTCACTTGTAACTTATAACAGAGCTGTGTAGCTGGCTAATTTTTGGACTGAAAGACCCCCCTCAGAGACCTCTGCCTGTACTCTGAAGCCTGTGTATGCTTGTAACGGAGCGGTGAAACCTGGTGGCTAATTTTTGGACCAGAGGAACCCCCTCATGTCCCTCTCTGCCTCTACTCGGAGACCGTGTAAAATCAGGCATGTTCCCTTGACGGCCCCATAAAATGGCCTTCCCAGCAACAGAAAAAAGACTTCCTTATTTTTTTTTTACTTGTACAGTGTTGTGCAGAGCTGGGGGAGTCTTGACATGTCTTTTTAAATGTATTTATAGGCTGTAGAAGCTCTCCAACGTCCCGAAAAACAACCCAAATTTTTCCCCCATTGACTTTAATGGAGTTCGAATTCGACGTTCGATCCCCCGAATAATTATGCATTATTCGACCGAATAGCGGTCGAATCGAATAGTGAGCTATTCGACCAACACTAATCACCATATTAAAAAATAAATTCAGCTTACCAGTTATTTCCAATTACTATGTATGGAGCTGACAAACTATCCTAATAATGGGGTATGAAAATTTTTTTCTATTAAAACTTTGTATGGGAGGGGTCCAATCAACCAACATTTAAACTAGCATATCCTGAATGTATCCAAGCTTTTTTTTTTCAAACATTTTGTTTTTATTATTTTATATAATTTTCCATAACAAAAACATTCAGAACATACAATAGTTGCAGTATTACAATCCAATAATTTTTGTTTTGTTACATTAAACTCCAAATATAAACAAAACACACATAACAAACTGAATAGAACCCAAACGTCCTGAGCCAGAAGTAAAATATTACCGTACCAATATCACAGAAACCCTCCATTTTCTCCAGACCCATCATAGCCATTGTCTAAAACCAACCCCTTTCCTCACGTAACCAATTTCCTAAAGCCAAATAAATTCCCTCCTGACTATACCCTTGTAGCGGTTGCTACACTCTGTTCTCCCAGCAGAGTCTTATAATCAGACGATTTTTTGAACATTATCCAAGGTGCCCAGGTATCCAGAATTTTTTTTGTTTCTTTTATATGAATCTGGAGTCAGATCCTCCATTAACCTTATTTCATTCACCCTACGTATCCACATGTCTAATGAGGGGGCCGTCGGTTTTCCCCACACAGAGGGAATACAAGCTTTGGCAGCATTTAACAAAAATTTAACCACCGATTTGTCGTACACTTTCTGAGGCCAATCATTAAGATGGAAAAGAAAAAAACCTGGTTCATTAGGGATTGGTCTAACCAACAGATCTTGGAAAATTTTCCTGATCCCCTGCCAGAATCCCGCAAGTTGTGGGCATGTCCAGAAAATATGCAGCATTGTGCCCCTGTCCCCTCCACATATCCAGCATATATCTGGTTGAGTGGGGAAAACAGTGCGTAATTTCTCTGGTGTCTTATACCAGCGTGTGAGGATCTTGTACCCTGTTTCTTGGGAACCACTATGCATAGAACTTTTGTGGCAGTATCTTAGTACATGATCTTTTTGGGTTTGGGTAAAGCTTATTTCCAACTCCCTTTCCCACCCCTTTAGGTAGGTAGGCATGTAACCCTCTGGTGCTATATTTAGGAGAGAATATATGGCTAATAGGGCATGGTGGGAATTAATGTCACCAATAAACATCTTTTGATAACACATTAACTGTCTGTCATACCCCTCCTCAGCTTTTAACGTTTTAGGAAAATGGGAAAGTTCTGCCGCCTTCCAAAAATCTAGCTTATACGGAAGAGAGGGGTTAAGTAAATTTGCCAGCGTACACCACATCCTTCCAGTTATAAAATGCTTGCTTTGATTAGTCCTTTCTCCTTGAGGGCACTAAATCCACTCAACGGCATACCAGGTGGGAACCCTGGGTTGTCTAATATCGGTGTCAGAGGACTGGAATGGGGCAATTATCTCCCTACAATTAAAGTACTTCCCACAGTAATTGTAGCTAGTAATGTGGGATGTGCTTTTGGACCCATGGCACTGCTTGAAAATGAGAGAGTAACCCACTGCTCCAATTCCTTGGTCATGGACTTAAGGAAAGGTGAGAAATTAAGCTGGAAAATGGATTGGAGATCTCTAGGTATCCCGACTCCCAGGTACTTAATCACTGATTTCTCCCACTTAAACAGGAAATTCTCTGCCAATTGGCGTTTAGTAGCAGATGGGAGGAAGATATCCAGGGCAGCACACTTTGAGTGGTTCACCTTGAAATTGGATAGCCCGCCATAGTCTTGCAGTTCTTTTATCAGATTTGGGAGGGTCACCACTGGGTTAGTTATCAGGAAAATGAGATTGTCCACAAAAGCGGCCACCCTATTTTCCTTCCCTGATATCTGCAGACCCCTAACATTCCTGGAGGCTCTAATCCGACACAGAAAGGGCTCCAAAATCAGTATGAAAACTGGAGGAGACAAGGTGCATTCCCTGCTTGTGCCATTAGTTATTAAAAAGGGGTTATTAACCCTTACTGAGGCTGATGGGTTACTATACACAGCCTGGATCCATCGCATCATCTTCTCCCCCAAGCCTATATAGTGTTTGAGTCATGAAGTGCCAGTCCATCCTGTCAAAGGTTTTTTCTGCGTCAGTAGACCGCAGGAAGTAAGGAATAAATCCAATTTAGTACTTTAGTGGTGTTGTCCCGGGCCTCTCGGCTCGGAGCCTGACCGTGAGCACTTTCGTGAATAGTTTTAGATCCTGGTTTAAGAGGGATATGGGCCTATACCTGGCACAAACAGATGGGTCTTTCCCTTCTTTGGGTATAATAGAAATATGGGCCAGTGGGGATTCCTGTAAGAATTTATTCCCGGATGTTAAGGAATTAAAAGCTCGTAAGAAATAGGGGGGGGCAGTTGATCTCCATAAGCCTTATAACAGGCAAGGGGAAAACCATCTGGGCCCGGTGATTTACCCATAGGGGTGGTTTTTTATTGCCCTGAAGAGTTCCTCCTTTGTTATAGGGGACTCTAGAGAAGCTGCCTCTTCCTCATAAAGTTGGGGGAGTCTTGAGTGGGCTATATACTCTTGGATTTTCCCAGTCCTTTCTTTCTCACTTTTAGGACTTTGTGTATTAGGGTGAGATTATACAGGGAATAATAATATTCCCGGAAACCCTCAGCAATATCTGTAACCAGATGAACTTTCTTTCCCTGTCTATTTAGAATATGAGAAACATGTGATCTCATCCATTGTGCACTCAAGGCGTTAGCAAGAATCCTGCTACATTTATTACCAAATTCAAAAAAAGTAGGCCTGCATCTGGCTAGTTTGGCCTTGGCTTTACCTAAACATAGATCTGCCAATTTATCCCTAAGCAGTATTAACTCATTCCCCAAATGGGCATTCAATGTCCACTTATGTATTTTTTCCAGGTCCTTTATCTTCAAGATTAGGTCCTGTGTCTCCTTGGCGGCCGCTTTTTTGAGTCTGCTTAATGAGAACCCCTCTTATTACAGCCTTGTGTGCTTCCCATACAATTATGGGACTCACATCCGGCATAGTGTTTACAGAAAAATAGGATGTAAGCTCCCTTAGGACATCTGTTCTAATGGCCTCATCCTTCAGTAAAGACTCATTAAGCCTCCAGTTCCAAACCTTGGGGCTTGCATAGGAAAGATACTTTCAAGAACACCGGGGCATGATCAGCAAAGGTAATGTTACCTATTGAACACTCTACCACTTGAGCAAGATCAGAGTGGCGGCTCCAGAAGTAGTTTATGCAGGAGTAGGACTGGTGCAGCCAAGAATAGAGGATAGAAGGTGTAATCCCTTTCCGCCGGGTGGAGAACTCTCCACACATCAACCAGCTGGTGGCTCCACAAGCATTTCCCGATACAGCCCTGTCCTGGTAGACCTCTCTGTGAAACACTGGAAACATCTAGATCCCTGTCTGGGGCATAATTTAGGTTGCCCCCCAAAATCAGGGGACCCTCTCTAAATTCCTCTAGTTGGGATAACATAGCAAACAAAAAAGAAGCTTGTGACGTATTGGGGGCGTAAGCAGCAGCCAAGGTAAGTAGTTGGTTGAGGGTGCCTTTTAAAAAAAGGAAGTGGCCTCCTTCATCATATTTAGCTGCTGTTAGGGACCAAGATACAGAAGCGCTAAGTAATATGCTCACCCCTTTAGATCGGGAGTTAGGAGAGCAGCAATGATAAGCTGTAAGGAATTTTGAGATTCGGAGTGTGGGGAAATTTGTCACTCCTAAAGTGTGTTTCTTGTGGAAACGATATCTGGGCTTTGGTTCTGTGAAGAACGGTCAAAAATGCTTTTCTGGCACAATCAAACCTTTATCATTGAGTGTAATATTCTTTAAAGAATCCATCTTGGTATCCATTGTATTTCTGTTAGGCAATAGTAAGTAAAATAGGGGTCTATTTCTAAACACAAACAATAAGGATAAACTTCCTCAGAAAAGGTGTCCGAAAAAGCGGGGTCCCTAGGGAACACCCAGAGGATAACGCCCACCAGACACGTGCAACTACCCATGTAAGACGGGGGCAGACAGCCCTAGTAACCCTTGCTCTGTTAGGCGAGGACCCTAGTGTAGAGACTACAAAGGCACCTACCTTAAAGGGGGGACCCCCAGAACATTGGTAAAACAATACAAATATAACATCTTTAGAAGCCCCTTATATAGCTTGCAAATACTATTTACTTCAGCCGCAACCATTAGTATCCGCACACAAAAGACAGCAAACAAAAAAAAAAATAAGGAATAAACAGCTGCATTGTATCATGGAGTAAACCAAAAATCCACAATGCCACCAGGGGGCAGCGTGATCTGGGGGATTATTTCCCAAAAAGAACATATTTTATTTAAATACACATAAACAGTGCAATCGGGAAAGGCCAATAGGTGGCAGCATATTCTAAGGCATTTAAACATAACACAGATATGAAATAATGCAATAGTAATCATCAGACATTTAAAATCTTATTATGAAATCCAGGGAGAAAAATAACTAGGGAGAGGGTGTAAACCCTTCCAGATAAGAAAATTTGGGGTAGGACTCCTGCCATCAGTCTTCAGGTGTGGCGGCTAAGTCCCTTTTAGTTTTTTTCCAATTGCGTTTTCTGCGCTGGGTTTTCCATTCCGAACCCCCTGGATCCCCCAGAAAACCTGGGCCAGCTGGCTAGTCTGGCAATGAGACTTGTGGCAAAGAAAAGATGGCCAAAAAAGGCAAATCTGCAATGCAAAAACCACTGTCAACCCATCTTTGGAGGCGGCAAGGTGAAACAGGAACCCCAACCTGTAGAGAGGGCACAGAGCCCTTCTCAGTGCTAGAGTGTGGCGGGAGAGATCTTGCATAAGCATAATAGTTGACTCTTGAAATTTTGAAATGAAGAATTTCCTCCTGGGACCTAGCAGCTTTCAATATATCCTCTTTCAGCGGGTATGACAGCAGCTTACATATGACATCTCACACTCTGCTAGGGTCTTGAAACCATTGACCAGGAGCTCTATGGAATCTCTCTATTGCAATAGGGTTGTCCTGGGGGGCCCCCAGCAGTATGTTGAAAATTCGTGTGACCGTGTGAAGGTCAGCGAGTTCTACCGACACTGGTAGACCGCGTATTCTTAAATTATTACGTCTACTGCGGTTCTCCAGGTCGCTGTAGTACTAGGCGCTGGAGGAGTAAGGAATGCTTTTTTAGTATTAGGCGTTGCTGTTTGGAGGATTGTTGTAAATCATCTGTCACCTCTTCCACTGCTAAGATTCTTGCACCCAGGTCCTGCTTCAGGCTGGATATCTAATTTTTGTATGTTCCATGGAACACATACAAGCCTCCAAATCCTCCCTGGTTATGCCATGTGTAGGAGCTCCTTAACATGGAGCTACTTCGTCCCACGGAATGTCGGTGTCGCAGGGAGGGCCCATCATTTACTCCTAAATGAGAGAAACACCCCCTCCTCTGAGTATTAAATCTGCTGCTTCTGCTGTATCCAAATTACCACTCTATGTGAGAGAGGCCTCTAGTAGGCAATCGGCACCCAATACATATATGTAAATTGAATTTTAATCTCAAAGTTTATTGTGTAAAAAAAATTGTCGATTATATGTAATTGAAACATTATTGGAAAATTTCTGTATTTACGAATGTAAATAAATATGAATTATTGCTGTAATTGTAGATCTCCTCCTAAGGAAGCAGACTAAGATTCTGTGAAACGCGTCAGAAAGTTAGAACACCCTCATTTTGGGGTGTCTCAGAAGGACATCTATATTGGGGCTATTAAATGTTTTTATGCATTTTTGCTGTAAAATAATTTTTGTGCTGTGATTCATAATAAAGCATGTTCTTTATATTGCTTTAATTATGTAGTTTGGAGAATTGATTATTTGGCCTCAAAAGTCTCGATACTTGGTTATTCACCAAAAGATGTTTTGTAGCAAAAATATAAGATCTGAGCATGTAGGCCTTTTAAAGCATGTCTCTGAATTGGTAACTGGGGAAAAAGGAACGCTTTTTTTTAGCTCTGTGTACACAAAGGAAAATTGCAGAGCTCGAATCTAAATTGCTAATAGCAATGTCACTGCCCTAAATAAAGCACAATGGTTCAAAATTGATATGATTGAGAAACAGTTGAAGAAAATTAAAGTTGACAAAGCACCATGACCTGATGGATTAAATCCATGTGTCCTCAAAGAGCTGAGCTCATTTATTTAAAAGCCTTTCTTTAATCACTGGCATGGTACCAATAGATTGGCGTAAGGTCAATGTGGTTTCTATCTTCAAAAAGGGAGCAAAGTCATTACCAAATAACTGCAGACCGGTAAGTTTAACGTCCATAGTTAGAAAGATTCTAGAGCGTTTGATAAAGAACCACATAGAGGATTTTCTGCTAGAAAATATTATAATAAATGATAGCAGAAAGACCGAAGTTGTCAAACAAATTCACTCAAGTAAGGAAACAGGTGGACAGTGGAGTAGCAGTTGACACAGTGTACTTGCAAAAGCATTTGACACAGTTCCCCACAGACGGTTAATATTAGTATTGGTCAAATATCTCACTATTCGATTCGACGGCTATTCGATCAAATAGACCGATATTGTTCGGGCAATCGAAAGTCGAATTCGAACGCCATTAAAGTCAAAGGGGGAAAAATTCAGGTTATTTTTCAGGACTGTGTAGAACTTCTACAGCCTCCAGTCTCCAAATACATTTAAAAAGACATGTCAAGACTCCCAAAGCTCTGCACAACACTGTACAAGGCAAGAAAAAAATCAGGAAGGCGTACTGAACTCCTCTGACCTCTCAATGGAGAATCTCTATTGAGAGGTCATATGAGTTCAGTACGCCTGCAGTCACAGCTGACTGGAGGCATGTGCCCTGCAGGTTCCTACGGTCCAGGTTTGTGCGGTCCCTGGGCTGTACGTATGAATGATAAGTACAACCCAGGTACAAGTCACAGCTGATTGGAGGCACGTGCCCTGCACCTGCCTGCCTCCAATCAGCTGTGACCGCAGGTTCTCACGGTCCAGGTTCGCATGGTCCTTGGGCTGTACTTATCAACGATAAGTACAGCCCAGGGGCCGTGGGAACCTCATTTCAGGTGAGTTACTGTGAAAAATGGTAAGTAATAAGTAAGCACACACAAATCACATACATTTATTAAATACTAGTATGTACCTCTTTACTTATTCCCCATGGTTGGACATCTGGGTGTCACCTTGTTAAAGGGGGTTTCTGGATTCCGGAATTCGAAGTGCCGAATTTGCACAGTTGAATCCCGTGTTTTTCGGGTTGGGTATATCCGATTTCAAAATGGCGATATTCGGGTCGAATATAAGGACAACCTGAATTTGAACACCAACACTAGTTAATATGCAAGTAAGGATCAATAGGTTAAGAAAAGCCAATCTGTAAATGGATAGAGAACTGGCTTAAACATTGCATCCAGAGTGTAGTGATTAATGATTCATACTCTGAATGGTCTAAGGTTATTAGTGGTGTACCCCAGGGTTCAGTGTTGGGACCTTTACTATTTAACATCTTTATAAATGATATGGAGTTTGGGGTTAAATGTACCATTTCTGTGTTTGCAGATGACACCAAACTATGTAATAGAATTAAGTCCATACAGGATGTCTATAATCTACAAGCAGACCTGGATGTACTGTTTGGTTAGGCAGCCAAGTGGCAAATGATATTTAATATAGATAAATGTAAAATTATGCACTTGGGGACTAACAACATGCATGCTTCGTACTGTCTAGGCGGAATACATTTGGGGGAGTCAGAAATGGAAAAGGATCTGGGGGTTCTGGTAGATCCTAGACTTAATAACAGCATACAATGCCAAGCTCCAATATCTAAAGCTAGCAAAGTACTTTCTTGTATTAAAAAAGGAATAGACTGCAGAGATGGAGACATTACCCTGCCTCTGTAAAAAGCATTGGTCAGACCACATATGGAATATGCAGTCCAGTTTTGGGCACCAGTTCACAAAAAGGACATTGTGGAATTGGAGAGAGTGCAGAGAAGGGTAACTAAATGAATAAAAGGAATGGAGGAGCTCAGCTATGAGGAGAGATTAGCTGAACTGAATCTATTCTTCCTTGGGAAGAGACGTTTAAGGGGGGATATGATCACCCTGTATAAATATATAAATGGTCTATATAGAGAACTCTCTTCCCAATTATTCACTTTAAGATCATTACAAAGAACCAGAGGGCACTATTTGCATCTGGAGGAAAAGAAGTTTAATCTCCAGATAAGGAAGAGATTCTTCACTGTAAGGTCTGTGAAAATGTGAAATTGGCTCCCTCAGGAAGTAGTTTCAGCAACTACTATAGATTGCTTTAAGAAAAGCTGGATGTTTTTCTAGAAGCACAGAATATAACTGGGTATTAAGGCTTTGAAGTAAAAATAACTGTGACTGTTGTTCCAGGGAACATCCGATTGCCTCATGAAATCAGGAAGGAATTTTTTTTCCCGTTGGAGCAAATTGTACCAGGGTTTTTTTTGCCTTCCTCTGGACCGACTATATCTTATAGGGTTTTATATCTGGGATATGTTTATTTCCCCAGTGGTTGAACTTGATGGACGTATGTTTTTTTTCAACCTGATTTACTATGACTTACCTTATTTTACTGTGTAAAGTTTCCCATTGTTTCAATAATATTTATACTGTTTTATTTTTTCTCTTTGTTTTCTTGGATTAAGTGTAAACACCTGTTTTCTGTTAATTGTTACTCATTCTGCCTATTCAAGTTATTGTACAGGAATTGTATGTATCATTGATCTACTACAAATCCTTGAATAAAAACAATATTTTTTTGTTATAAAAAAAATAGATAATAATAAAATAGTTACATTCTTCTAAGGCTGAATATATATTCTGCAAACCACTCACCCCCATCTCAAGTCAACTGTCCTATGCTCCTGCTCTTCTAATCATTTGGCTTGACTTAATATCACACTAGCAAGATGCCTTTTTAGCGATGCTAGGCTTTCCAGAATGGTATTTTTTTCTAAAATGAAAAAAAAACAATTTCTAAACTGAGACCCTCATTTGTAAATGTCACATCATTTTATGATTCAGCTACAGGTCTGGTAGAATTTGAAAAAAATTCCCTAGTTGTAAGCATGGTTCTTTGTTTCTCGAAATCAAGTAATTTCATTGCCATTTCATATACCAAAATTAAACAAATTCCAAACCTTAGCTAAGTATTTGTAGGACAAGCTTTTACTGATATGTAGCTTGGTTAAGTTTCTTCAATCTTAGTTTCCCTTGTAGAGTTTTTCAAGTGTTTCAAGTTCCTTTTGGCCCCTGTCCTCTCATCAAGTTACCAGGAACTTCTCAAATCATTATGCACCCTTAACCAGTCCCACCAGAGCCCACCTTTTGACGTTAAAAGCGTCTCAAACTGTTTTTGGCCCCATCATTTTGTCAAGCTGCCAGGAGTCAAACCATTCTGCACAAGTTTCACCACCATTCATGTTCTGTAATATACACTTTTTGGAGCCTTGTTTTTGATTGCCTATGGGAAATTCTATATTTCAGAAGTTCACCAAACTTTTAAAAAATTTGTCTGCACTCTTTGCTTCTAAGCTATGTTAGGTTTGCCAGAATGGTATTTTTCTCTGAAAAGCAAACAAAGCATTTTCTGAGACCCACATTTGTAAATGTCATATAATGTAGTAAGAGGAGAGATAGAGAAAAGAAAGGCGTTTACAGGCAGAACATGTGCCTAATTAAAAATCGGTATACTTTATTAAATAATAGTTGTAGTGCTAAAACCAGACAGAGTTCTACTGCGCTAGAGCTTTTGCTAACACAGTTCTACTATGTTAAGGTTAGATAATGAGTTACATCACGTGTTGTGTTGATAACAGCAAAGTCTCAAATGCCCGACACATTTTGCCCTACAGGGCTTCCTCAGGGGATTGGGAGACCTTAAAGGTTATGGTAATACATAATTTCAATCAGTATATAAGACAACATTTTTGACTGTATATTATTAGTGGTCATATAATACTATCAATTAAAATATCATCTTACACATTTGATAGGTGGTCATGTATGTCATCATGTACAAATTGATAAACGGTCATATAAGTGATGTATAACTTACTTTATAGTAGCTGATGCTTAACCATAGATGACATAATAAGTAACCTCTGTTTGCAGTTAACAAAATATGCTGGTTAGCTAACTGAACATCCTGGACAAGGAAACAATGTAAAGGAAATGCAAGGGTTAACCAAAGTTCAGTTAAGGTTAGGGAATATAGTTATAAGTAGGTCATTGTCTCTTACTTGTGTCCTGACCCTGATTTTATTAGAGGCTTGCCAGTTTATTAGATGTTGTTGAGTGCTTCCTGGATTATACAACACCACTTATATTTGAGAGATTTTTCCCTATGCAACAACTTGTCTGAAAATTAAGTAAGGAAAAAGTTCCTTTTAAAGATGTATAGAGTCAAACCTAATTAAGAAAAATATTAATTGAAGGATGATCGAAATGGTATTGTACTTACTGTCCCGTATGAGTGTTGCTGCTTAAATTTCCATTTGCGAATTATGGTAATCATGCTAGATCTGGAATATATTATGTTGTAGTATCAGGTATTCATGCAATACAGTATATTACCTTGACAATATCAATAATATCCACTAGGGGGCATACTTGCGGCATATTTCTATGTATTCATGATAGAGCTGTCATATATTCTTCTGTGATTATTGTTATATGCTGTAAAGTGAGGAATTACACATATAATTATAATACCATGCAATATGATAAAACAAAAGTACCCTTTCTTGACACAAATACAGTTAGGTCCATAAATATTTGGACAGAGACAACTTTTTTCTACTTTGGCTTCTGTACATTACCACAATAAATTTAAATTAAACAACTCAGATGCAGTTGATCTGCAGACTTTCTTCTTTATTTCAGTGGGTTGAACAAAAAGATTGCATAAAAATGTGAGGAACTAAAGCCTTTTTTTAACACAATCACTTCATTTCAGGGGCTCAAAAGTAATTGGACAAATTAAAAAGCTGAAAATAAAATGTTCATTTCTAATACTTGGTTAAAATCAATTTGACTGCATTTAGCTGGATTTGAGCAGACAGTATGTCTCTGAACACCTCAAAATTCATTCGGCTGCTTCTGTGGAATGGCATGGCAGCCATGCACGCCCAAGCCATTACACTGCCATGTTTTACAGATGATGTGGTATGCTTTGGATCATGAGCTGTTTCATGCCTTCTCCATACTTTTTTCTTGCCATCATTCTGGTAAAGGTTGATCTTGGTGTCATCTGTGCAAAGAATGTTTTTCCAGAACTGTGCTGGCTTTTTAGTTGTTTTTGAGCAAATCTAGCCTTTCTATTCTTGAGGCTTATGAGTGGCTCGCACCTTGCAGTGCACCCTCTATTTACTTTCATGCAGTCTTCTCTTTATGGTAGACTTGGATATCTATACGCCTACCTCCTGGAGGGTCTTGTTTACTTGGTTGGCTGTTGTGAAGGGGTTTCTCTTCACCATGGAAATGATTCTGAGATCATCCACCACTGTTGTCTTCTGTGGACGTCCAGGTCTTTTGGGGTTGCTGAGTACACCAGTGCTTTGTACTTTCTCATGATGTACCAAACTGTAAATTTTGCTACTAATATTGTAGCAATTTCTGTTTCTGTTTTTTTTCTGTTTTTGCAGCTTAAGGATGGCTTGTTTCACCTGCATGGAGAGCTCCTTTGACCGCATGTTGTCTGTTCATAGCAAAATCTTTCACATACAAGCATCCCCCTCAAATCAATTCCTGGCCTTTTATCTGCTTAATTGATAATGACATAACAAAGGAATTGCCCACACCAGTCCATGCAATAGCCTTTGAGTCAATTGTCCAATTACTTTTGAGCCCCTGAAATGAAGTGATTGTGTAAAAAAAGGCTTTAGTTCCTCACATTTTTATGCAATCTTTTTGTTCAACCCACTGAAATAAAGCTGAAAGTCTGCAGATCAACTGCATCTGAGTTGTTTCATTTAAAATAAATTGTGGTAATGTACAGAACCAAAATTAGAAAAAAGTTGTCTCTGTCCAAATATTTATGGACCTAACTGTATTTGAGTTACACCACCGGGCCAGGTTAGCACTACCCTATTTAGAAAAGAAACTGCTGGGAACACCATCCTCCATGCGTCTAGTGCACACCCGGTACCCTTAAAAAGAAGTATCCCCCTGAGCCAGTATCTGAGACTCAGGAGAAATTGTACTGATGACTCTGACTTTGAGAGAGAATCTAAAGCCCTTCAAGAAAGATTGCTTGCAAGAGGACACAGTAAGAACGTACTAAGGAAAGCTTACTATAAGGCTAAAACATCAAAACGCCAACTTATATCTCAGAAAACAGGACCCATACCGAATGAAACAGTAAGGGTCATTACGACATATAGCAGTCAACACAGTAGGCTATCTAAACTGTTATCTAAGCATTGGCACATCCTTTATGGAGATCCTAATACAGCAAAGTTTCTTCAACAGAGACCTAGTATCACATATAGAAAGTCTCACTCATTGAGAGACTCTCTAGTCTTAAACCGCTTCTCTACAAATTTAGCAACTAACATCAAAATACCCCCACCAGGTACTTTCAAATGTGGGAAATGCCGACAATGCCCATGGATTTCGGAACAACAAATTACTCAACTTCCAAAAAATACTCAACATAGAATAAGACAATATGTACTGTAAATTGCTCATCAACTGGGGTTATTTACCTCATTACTTGCAAATGCGGTAGTTTCTATGTTGGCAAGACAAAGAGGGCTTTCCGCAAAAGAAGTTATACAATAACCACAGGAAAAAAGCTGACACCAATTAGCCATCATGTTGGCATATGTCACAACTTTGACAGTGACAGTATTTCTTTCACAGCCTTAGAACATGTCTCACCTAACCCCAGAGGTGGTGATATGGATAATACACTACTATGTTTGGAAGCAAGATGGATCTTTTTAATAGATGCAACCACTCCACCGAGTTTAAACAACATGATATCATTTAAATCATTTTTATAAGAAACCCAGCTATAATTATCTCCAATCATTCCCGTATAACACAGAATCACACCCACCTTTCTCTATTTACTCACGCTGCCTTATTCATTCTTTATATTCTCTCTTATACCTACTGTATATCAAGATGTGATTGTGTATCTTTTTACAGTGACAATAATTGTTGTCTGAAATGTGTGTGATGAAATGCCATATCTCATAACGGGAACTATTTGTCTTTATCTATACATTATATATTCATCTTATATATGTGATATGTTTAAATATTCTCTAATGTGATGTTAGAAATGTATAAATAAGTAATCTTGTTCACCAAATAATCCATAACACAGGTAAACAAAAAATTAATTTTGATAATCATCAGAAACCACAGCAAACTACCCTAACAGGTACAGTTCCTGAGTTATGAGTACTATTATAGTTACCATTGTATCACAAGTATTTTGTACTAAAACGTAAGCACCATTGAAGTGAATGTTAATACATCTTCAGTGTAAAGTAAAATAAGGCACACTGTGGTATAGATCTACTGAACAGTGTCAGTCAGGTACCATTGTTTCTTCAGAAATGCTTAAAGTATGATTTTCTTGTGTACTCTTTGTCTGGATTGTCACAGTACAGCACCCAGCACTAGTCAGCCATCATACTTTCATTCCAGAAACCTTGGTAGCGGTGCTCCATTAACTAAATGTCCTGGTGAAAACGTTATCCTTGTTCGTTACTCACCATACCAAAATTTTCCAAAAAGAATTCTAGATGTGAGTGCAAGAAATGTATTTTTAATGACAACCCAGTTTCTGGTATGAATCAAGCAGATTCTGAACTCCTTCCTTGTATGTAGGAGACTTATGGTTGCCCAGGAAATTTTCACACAGCCACTTGAATGCATCCCAAGCTTCTAGCTCAACTGCTGGAAGAGATTGTTTGAAAGCATCATCCTGCAAAACAGACTTGTGGCCCTATAAATATCCTTCCTTCATTTTTGCAGTGCTTATGTTTGGAAACTTCTCAACAAGGTACTGAAAACCCATGGAGTTTGATTTACCCATGGCCTTTACAAGGTTCTTCATCAAGCCCAACTTGATATGGAGAGGTGGCAGAAATATTTTATGCAGATCAACCAGAGGCAGAAACTTGACACTGCTTGTTCCAGGCTTATAGCTATCTCTTGGTAGCCAGTCACGCTTGACATAATGGTCTCCCGGAGATCGGCTGTCCCACAGGCATAGGAAACAGCAATATTTTGTGAATCCTTCTTGCATTCCCATCAGCAAACCAATGACCTTGAGATCCCCACAGATGTTCAACTGGTGTGTTTTATACTGGATTGTTTCAAGTAGTAACTTCATGTTGTCTTAGGACTCCTTTAGGGTAATAGATTGGACAATCGGTAAACTTGGTTTGGAATTACCATTATGCAGTAAGACTGCTTTCAAGCTTCTTTTAGAGGAATCAATGAAGATACGCCATTCAGATTGAACATGCTCTTGTGACAAACTGGTAAAGAGTGCATTTATATCATGACAGTAGTACAGTGAGCCATCACTAGTGAAGAACGTTGTCAAGTTAATATTTCATTTTCTGTAGTGACTTACAGGTACACCCTTTGCAAGCAAGTGCTTCTGTTTAAGCCTTGAAGCAAGAAATTCTGCTTTCTCTTTGGAGAGATTTAGATCACGAACGAGATCAATCAGCTCTGCTTGTGTAAAGGACTCTGGTTCTGATCCTTATCACCTTCTACAGAAGCAAGTCCATCATGTAGCGGTACCGGAACTGGCAATGAATCATTATAGGGAACAGGCCTAATTGCAGAGTCGAGGCTAGGATATACAATTTTGTGCTTAGTTTTACCTGAGAATCCATATTTGTTGCGAAGCAAAAATAGCAGTCGATTAGATGGTCTCGCGGTTCTCTCCACACCATCAGGATTGCAGATGGCATTGCTGCTTTACGCTGATTTAGCCAGTCACGCAGTCTGTTGGAACAACTGGTACAGATGACATGTGGAGCCCAAGATTTATCCTGGTCACCAAGTGGACAGCCAAAATACAATTTGTTTATCTTTTTAGGTTCTGTGGTAATTTGTCGACATTGTGCTTTCGTACTTAATGAACCACACATGTTAAAGAAACTGTCTAGATCATTAAGGCAATTTCTATACATGATGACAAATGAAATCAATCGCAGTTAGTGCGGTCTTCAACCTTAAAAAAAGAAAACTGTTGCTAAATGTTGTAATTAGGTTGTAAGGCTATTTATAACCAATTTCACACAATATATAATTAGCTGCATCACAAAAACTAGACAAGCTAGAGAAAAACTGAACACAGATTTGAAATCCGCATCAAAAATACTACAGAGCCCACATAAAATATCTGATGAAAATTACATGTTGACTTGTGTAATTATATGGCTGAATTATAAACTATAACAATCGTGGTATGTAAAATGTTTAATACTGTTTGTAATGCGTTGTAAAAAAATTTTTTTTCTTTATCTGCTCTTTTTTCCTGTCCTCCCCCTACCTGCCTTACAGGGGACGGGAGCACCCACATTCTGGTGCATTGGTATGTAGTATCCTATCCCTGGGATGCGGAATTGCCCCCTATTTCACCCGTTTGAGCATCCTGCCCAGGATTTGCCAGTCCAGAATGTAAGTTCGGGTCATTTGGCAAATAAAGGCATTACAAGGGAGGGTGGAAAAACCCTTATCGCCACCTATTTAGGTGAATCTGTACCGCCAAACTATAGTACTAACACTAGTGTCTAATTGCTTCTAAAACCTCTACACACAGGACCGAAGTAAACTTCAGCTGCCTTCACAGGACCCTACAACCATGCGCTCACAAAGAGACAAAACTTTATTACCAGGACATGGGCGGAACCTCCCATTGTCACGCTCAGAGAGACAGGACCACTAGGGGGCGCTATGGCTTGCACAGAGGTGGTGTGAGCCCTGAGAAGGGCCAAGGCGCAGAGTCTAAGAAGTAACCAGGTCTTCTCCAGAGCCTCTGATGGTGAGGATGTTGCGCCGCTGGTTACTGCCAGGCAAAGCACGGTACCAAATCACTAAGCAGAAGGACAGTCAAGGAAAGCCAGGGTTAGGGCAAGCAGCAGGCAAGAGAGGTCAGGTCACACGCCAGGGGTCAATAGCCAGGGATCCAGGAGACAGACAGCAATGACACAGAGGCCACTGCGGGCACAGGGAACACAGGAGACACTGGAAACAGCAGCAGGTATAGGAACACAGACAGGAACACAGGAACTGCACAGGGAAGTTGGCTGGGAACCAAGAAACTGGACACCGAAGGGTTAACACAGGAGCTGAACACAGGAAACACTGGATTAACCTCCTGGGCGTTTCATTGATGTCTGGATTTCTGTACCAAAAGCGGTAAACTGTTTTTCATGAATTTTGTTTTTTAAATTGTAGACCTGTAACTTACAGAAATATGTCCGAACAAGTGTCTAGTAGATATTCTGAATATAATAAAGTTTGAAACACACAATCATGTAAAAAAAAAAAATTACTTTAATAATAAAATAAATAATTAAAAAACACAAAATTCAGCTTAAACAAGAATGCATAAATAAATCAAAAATACTGAAAATGCAATAATTCAGTATACTGTATAGTACTATATTTTTCTAAAACACCTCCCTAGTGTGGTAAATTTTAAAACAGAGTCTAACGTCACATACCTATGGACAAAACCACATAAATATATTTTGTATTATTTTGTATTGGATTGGATACAGGACTTTGTATTTAATCCAATACAAAATATTTGAATTTCCCGCTATGACCCCCGTCAACGGGCATATGCACTGACATCATCAGGAATCGCCGAGGGACGCGTACGCGAACGTCGAGTGTTCTAATTTTTTGCGTACTTCCATGCAAAAAGCGTTACATTTTTTGCATGGAAATTTATTTTAGATTGTAGGCTATAATTCTTAGGCATAACTCACTGAAATATGTCAATTTAATAATTTAATAAATTTAATAATAAACTTTAAAAAATTTTTTTATAAAACATAAAAAAAAAAAAAAAAAAAAAAAATAGTGTGTAATGTAATGTAACTGTACAGAAGCTTTTAATATATATATATATATATATAATAAAATTATATAAATATTATATAAAGATTTCTTTGTATTGGACTCAATACAGCTTTTTTGTATTGAATCCAATACAAAATGATTTGAATTTCCCGCCCCGCCTCCCGTCCGCACTGACGCATGCACCAACGTCACCAGGAAACCCTGGAGATCGTCACTGGACATACCGGGTGAAGACTGAAGACAGAAGACGTCTCTGGAGGAGCTGCGGGGATAAGGTAAGTATTCTTTTTCAGTTGTAATCTGATTGTATGACAATCAGATTGCATTGTAACACTTGTTTCTATTTTTAGCTACCCCGAACCTGGTATGGGGTAAACGCTTGTAGCAAGTTTTCCTACCCCGAACCAGGTTCGGGCTAACCGCCCAGGTGGTTAAGCAGCAGGTGTACAGGAACTAGATCACAGAACTAGGGAGCTCAAGCCACTTAGTATAGACTTGTTGCACGAACACAAAATGGAGTCTGTGAGCTAGCTAAATAGACAGGGCTCGTTAAGAGGCTATTTTCTGATTGGCCAGCGGCATGGACGGAGTTGATAAAGCTTGGAAACAGAGGCAAGCCCAGCATTAGAACTGCCCGCATGCGCAGGGGAGGGATGCCTGTGCTTTAGTGAGGAACAGGTAAGTGTGACACCCGGAGCAAAGTGAATACTTTCTTACGCATGTATTATCACACACAAAAGCTGGAACATACTTATTCATAGGAGGTATGTCTCTTTTTATTAGGTAACATGAATGCAGTAATTTTTTGTTCAATTACTTTAATAAAATTAATATATGTAATTCCTCACTTTTAGAGCGTATAATAATTAGCATGATTACCGTAATTTGCAAACGGAAATTTAGGCAGTAACACTCATAAGGGACGGTAAGTACAATACCCTTTCGATCATCCTTCAATTATTATTTTTCTTAGATGTATCGCTATTTATTAGGTTTGACTATATATACTTTTAAAAGGAACTTTTCCTTACTTAATTTTCAGACAAGTTGTTGCATAGTGAAAAATCTCTCAACTATAAGTGGTGTTGTATAATCCAGGAAGCACTCAAAAACATCTAATAAACTGGCAAGCCTCTAAATGAATCACGGTCAGGACACAAGTAATAGACAATGACCTACTTATAACCATATTATCTAACCTTAACTGAACTTTGGTTAACCCTTGCATTTCCTTAAAATTGTTTCCTTGTCCAGAACATTCAGATTAGCTAACCAGCCAATTTTGTTTACTGCAAACAGAGGTTACTTATTATGTCATCTATGGTTAAGCATCAGCTACTATAAAGTAAGGTATACATAACTTATATGACCATTTATCAATTTGTACATAATGACATACATGACCACCTATCAAATGTGTAAGATGATATTTTAATTGATAGTATTGTATGACCACTAATAATATACAGTCAAAAATATTGTCTTAGATACTGATTGAAAATTATGCATTACCATAACCTTTAAGGTCTTCCAATCCCCTGAGGAAGCCCTGTAGGGCGAAACGCCTCAGGGATTTGAGACTTTGCTGATATCAACACAACACGCAGTGTAATTCATTATCTAACTTTAGCATAGTGGAACTCTGTCTAGTTTTAGCACTACAACTATTATTTAATAAAGTATACTGATTTTCAATTAAGCACTGTAAAAGCCTGTCTTTTCTCTATCTCTCCTCTTACTACACTGCATGTACCCTCATGCTAGGCACCACGTTTCCCCATTTAATTCAGTAGATCCTTTTTTTGGTTAACCCTTATTTTAGAAATGTCATATAAGTCTACGATTCAGCTACAGATCTGGTAGGATTTAAAAAGAATTCCCTAGTTGTAAGCATAACCCTTTGTTCATGAAACTCAAGTAGTCCAACTGATTTGTTTTTATCAATGCCCAATCCCTAAATTAAAAAAAAAGCTCAACCAAGAAATTCTGAAAACTTCTGTAAACAAGGTAACTAGTATTTACACCTATTGAGTATTAATAAGTCATAATGTACACTCATTAGGCACAATGGTTAGGCGTTAGATTAGGTAAGTATGATCATTAGGCGAAATTAGAAAAAAATAAGTATCATTGAAAAGATATAAAACCACCTGTAATTGTTCACAATGGTGCTACCTTAGGAGCCAGGCAGCAAATATCTACCCTTTCTTGTTGAAATATGAACAAGGGCGACAAGATTGTTTATGCACCCCAAAATGATTTTAATCATAAAGTGAAAAAAGACAGTTACCCCAATGATGCAGTCATGCTGTAATGTTAACTCACAGTATGGCTGCCAACTAACGTGCTTTACCAATGTACACCATATGACCAAATTTTGGTGACCCCTTTTGCCATTGCTATGTTATCAGAGGATATTGTACACCGTGGAACAAAGAATTGGACATGGTAGTATTAGTAGTGTCATTGTATAGTTAACAAGTAGGACACTAAAATGGCCCCTTCTCTAACATACACAGTCCAAAGTCCACTTCCCCTGGCACACAGCTTCTGTGCCCTTGGAGTGCAGAAAAGCCCATGTGCATACAGCATGGGTTTATATTTTTGCAAAGAAAGCTCATACAGCTTAACATTGACAGACATGGATAGTCATATAGGCTGGTAAAACAACATTGGGAACCCTTATGACCACAGGAACTAGGGGGATATTGGCCCTTATCTTTTGGTGTACAAGGAATCTTATTTTAGGGGTTGTCACACCCCTGTTTTTTTAGGGGTTGTTTCTTGTTTTCTTTTAGGTAAGCACAAAAAATGTATATATGGAAGAAATTATAGACAAAATAGAGGTACAATGGATCAGCCAGTGCACCAGTAGAGAATCACAAATATCGGTTATACACAAGTTGGGCCAAACTAGGTTAGATAAATAGGTGTGTTCATTTGTACAGCCTATCAGTGCAATAGAGAAGCCTCGAAGAGACACTGTCACTCTGGCCATTGAATGATAACCCACTCCCCCATCAACGTATACTCATCTATCTATGGTTTATCACTGCCTCCCTTTCAAGGCCTCACAGAAATGGGAGAACATGTGACCACTACTGTGTGATCATAATTGTGCCTTAGTGTCAAATAACCAGGCCCAAACAATAATAAGTTGAGAAGGGCAGTGGCGTCACCCACCTGGGTAAAACACCATATGACACCGAGCTGCCCCAGGATAGACTCCTATGAGGCAGCAAATGACCAAGGATTGGTTAGTATACCATGCTCGGGGGTTGACTCTCAGCAGAAAATGTCTTTAAAATTTTTGGGCACCAAAGTATGGACATATATTTAATAATTTATTTATAATTATGGAATAGTATTTATAATTACAGAGTACAATACAAAAAAAATATGAGTGAATATGAGTGTTTTACATGTCAGAATAAAAGGAAAAAAATATATGTAGTCAGTCCTCTTGATAAACACAAACACAAATTTACAAATGTCATACTTTTTTTTTCACAGGAATACATGAAATATAAAAGTTTGTCAGATAGTGAACTTGTCCTGCATAAACAGAAAGGGTCATGTAAAGCTGTATAAATAAATAAATCATTCTAAATAACAGAGTTTAGAAGTAGCTTTCTACAGTATGTAAGAAGTTTCATAAAATAATCATTTTTAATCTTGCCTAGGGAAACGATGCTTGCTTCAAACAACTAATCATCTGTAGTAAAACTTCCCATTTTTTTTCAAATTTTTTTTTTTACTGAATTAGGTTCTTGCTAAGTCAAGATGGATCTCCGCTAACAAGTAAGAGTGAGTTCTCAAGAAATAGGAGTAAACCTCTTAGGTGTGTCATGCGTGGCCCAAACCAGCAGTCAACACAATGAATTGAAACATGGCTTGCAACAATAAGGCGGCTGTTAACCGTTTCAGAAGGTTTCCCTTTGTGGCCATTTCCCAAAGGTTTCTATTTATAAAGCATCACGTGTGTGCCACATTTACGAATTTGCTAAAAATATGGTAGCTTTTTCTCGCAGTATGTGATTTGCCTTAAGGACAAGCAGATGTTTTGCCTATACATCGTATTAAGCAAGACATCCACTTGGCCATAGCCACCTTTGGAGCCCGCATTTCTTTCATGTTCATGTGCATGGTCTTAAACTAAAGATTTAAGAACACTAGTTGAAACATGGTGTATCTACAACAAAAAGAACACATTTATGGTATTTGTACAGCTTTCCAGTTTCCATCGGGTGAAAAAAAATAACAATGCAGCATACCTTCACCAGTTTTTTTTGTAAAGCACAAATTATTCCAGGCCAGAAGCAACAATGAACAAATTGCACCACATTCATTTAGGACTTGTAGTTTGTGTCATACATGACATCACAAAGAGTAAGCAAGACTGAGATAGACCCCTAGGAGTGGAGTAATTCTTAAAATAACCTGTAGATACTAAGCACATATCATCTGCAAAATGCAAGAAAATTGTATCGCTACAGTAAAAATATGAATGCATCCTCATGAACTCACTCCATATACATCAGAGATGTAGCAAAAAAAGGCTTAGTAGACTTAGGGAAGTCAAGACAGGATCTTTGCTTTACAAATTATGATCAGAAAAAGGTTAGGAAAATTAAACACGTACATCAATTAAAAATGGCGTAACCGTTTTGCTGTACAAAAAACCTTAATGCAAGGACCCCAATCTCTGTTTTTTATTTTCCACTGAGAACTCCATGAATTCACTCCATCAGATATCCTTACACCTACAAAAAACATTTAAAGTGAAATACTTTAGCATAATAATCCACTAACATTCAAGGTTTTTGAGGTATGGCTCCTTATTGAAATTTTTTTAAACAGTGCTACGTGGAGGGTTAGCCTCACTGTATATTTAATAGATAGCTATAAAATGCCTGGATCCTCTGTGGTTTTGGCACCGCCCATGTCCCTGAGCCAGTGGTGGTGATTTTTTAAAAGTAGGGCACGACAGAAACTAGAGGAGATACAATTCTCTTTGCAAACTGGGCTTACTTTTACTGTTTTGCCATTGACGTAAACTTCCTGGAGTATGCTGCAATGTGCAAAATTCCTGTACTAATCCAGGTTTTTAGGTGAGGGTACTCGGTTTGCCTGTTTGAAATTTGATTAAGAATACAGTACACAATACAATACAAAAGTTGCACACTTTTGGTAGATGCTTCAAAGCCATGCACCCTGAGAAGCAATATCCCCTTTAAATAAGACGTGAATTAATCACTAAAGAAAAAAATAAAAGATACTATGAAATACTTCTGGCCCCTTGCAAGCAATTTTTTTTTGCATCAAATAATTAGCACGGGTTTAATAAATGCCCCCCATATATGACTTGGCTTTTAATTTATGGTTACGTTATCAGTATTTAGATCAGTGGTCGCCAACTTTTTCGGTCCCTCGGACCACTAAAATCACCGGCTCCCGACTGCGCATGCGCGGGGAGCCACATGTCACTCAAAGGGGGAGAAACCTACCCCAGAGTGACGCCATCATGACATAACCCCGTCCACTCTCCCATTGCAGATCTGAGCCTGCAATGGGAGAGTGGGTGGGTTGTGTCCAGGGACACAGCCCGCCCACCTCCCTGAATCTAGGAACTGCACGGGGGACGCGGCTCTGGCCGGTGCGTCCCCCCAGCAAGGTCTTTCTCCTGACCCCGCTCAGGGGTGCACCAGCCAGAGCCGCGGACCCCAAAAATTTTCTTGCAGACCACCAGTGTCCCGCGGACCGCTGATTTAGATCATACCTGATCAGTCGTTTAGAAAGGTGATTTGAGCAAATTTGGCAAAAAATATGCTCATCCAGGGAATATATATATATCTATGTGCATACTAATGAATTGATATCAGAATTCACTGAAATCGTGTTTGTGGCACAATATTGTTTTATGGATTTTGGAAGATCTTTAAAAGACCAAATGGAAAAACAAAAGCTCAAAAACTATGAATTATCAATGTATTATAAAAGTGTCATACTCCCTGCTGATTGAAAAACTTTAGCTTTAGAGTGTCAAACCTTTGCAGAGAGACCACTACTCTCACATATAATGCAGAGGTTCTTATCTGCAGCATAGGGTAGAGGATTCGAATATAAAATATAAATTTTAGTTCCTATGCAGCCTTGATACAATTTAGGACTTCAAAAGGCTTTAAAAACATTACACTTATAGGCCGTGCAAGCTTTAGCCAAATTATTTGCCCTTGATTCACTGTTAACAAGGACAATACCAAATTCATTCTAGCTAGCCATTATTAATGATTTAATAACGTTTTTTTTATTAAATTATTATTTTTCAAAAATAAATTAGACAGCAGTATTTCTAGGTCACCTCATAATAATACCTATTGAACAAATATGCCACTATGCCAGGCTTCCTGGGGGCATAGCTGCTTGATAATAACAACCCATTTGCCCATTATTATTGAGCTGATGGCTCAAAAGCATACCCACACCTCACGTGGAAGGATTTCCTCTTACAGGGAATGGGTTCAAAACCAAAACAGATACCCTTGGGATAGCTAGCATACATGCAACAAGGCTTTTTGGGAATCTATGGGATGAAAGCTGAACCTTTAAAGTGGAACCTGAGATGGGTGTTTTATTTTTAAATATTACTGTATATATTTTTGATTTGATGAGTAAAACTAAACATTTTCAGAATTTAAGTAAGAAAAATCTTCACATTATTAATAGCTAACACATTCCATCTTTTACAAATCAAGAAATTAAATACACAAATCGATTAAAATGAGGATGAAGAAATGTACCTACCTACATTTAAGGAAATCAAGGCATTTTGGGGTCCTATAGATTTATTTTCTACCTTTTAATGTGTAAAATTTGCATCTGCCAGTTAAATATATATCCGAATTTCGGTGATGATAGATGAAGTTGGTTAGCGTTTTAGGTCTAAGTTTACTGAAAAACAGAAAATTCATATAGTAGTAGATAGTAATTAAAAAAATGCACAGTTTTGCTTTTTTTAAAAAAAAAAAACAATATTTGGATTGTGCAATATTGATTGATGGTTTGATAACCTTCCCGAAAATAATTGAACCAGCCCAATGTTATTATTTTGGATTTGCTATGCTATTGTGTTTTAATTCGGGTATTTGGCTCCTTCCTTGTTTATCAATAATGTGTTTCAATCAAAGGCTCTCCATCAAGACAATTGCATGTGCAATTCGAGCTTGCAACTGGGAATATCCTGCTCTACAGTGTCTTATTTGTGCCTTAATAACTCCACAATAATTAGCAATAATTATTTTAAACTGCATAAAATGTAGAAATAATTGCCAGTATCGCCTAACCTTGTTCTACTTAATCCTCACACTCTGTGTTCGAGTATCTCAATTTAACACATTTTTTTTATTACAATGATTTAACATCGCAAAAAAAGTTTTTTTCAGAATAACATCCCACATGACTCATAGTACCCAGCCATAATCTACTTCCAGGTAAAACGAAAACTTTTTTTAAAAAAGGGAAAAAAACCTTTAGAAATTTGATGAAAAATAGTGTGACGAAAAAGTGCAATTCGCCTCCCCCTCATTGTGAGATTGAATGGCTACTTCTGTCGCTGGCCAAGACATCAAACTGTGGGGCAAGAGGGGGATGAGAGATTTGGGTGAAGTTTGTGTCCCGTAGAAGGAAAGGTGTGCACGACTTAGGGTGAAGAGCAATGAAAATGCTTCAGTTGACATAGTACATCCAGTAAACCAAGTTAAAAAATCCAAATGTGATGGGAAAAATGATCCTGGACCATTTGTCGATGATGCTGACATCTGTCAGGTCTGGAATCTTAAGCTTTAACTTAGAAGAGCGTCGCCGGAGGCGGCAGTTGGCACGTCCATGGGTGGCTGAAAGAGGAACATGGCGCTCCAGGGAAGTGTGGTCAAAAGTGTCGCCTCTAGATGTTAGCTGCTTGCGGAACTGGATCCCTGAGGTGTCATAGGACAGGACGGAGTTACGGGAATCACCAATACTGCTTCCCATCTCGGCAGACATCAACTCGCTGCTCATGTCAAGAGTGCTAAGAAGAATGTTTCCATAGGGGTCCACCTAGAAAAATTGACACAATTATCACAACCATATTTTATGTACAGGGGCTGTTATTTTACCAGGAGGTAAAACGATACATTGGTCAATATTTCTTGATAAGGTTTTTACATAGATTTTACTTTACCCAAGAAGAAACACTTCTTTCTATACATATAAATGATGGATAGAAGCAGGCCACAAGTAGCCTTTTTGATGCCCAAAAATCTCTCTCATGGTTCATAACATTCAGACCAAAAACCTTAAAATCTTGCCTACATGGCTAATTGAAATGGGGGAAGTATTTTGATTGCCAATTGGGCAGGAAGTGAAAGAGATGCTCACTGCCAAATACCATTGGAACTGTTGAGGCATCATAACAAATGTCCATTTCTCAGCTGCTTAGGAAATGAGCAATGTCCAGGCTACATGACATCTAACACTTAGATGTGGTCAACCCACTTCTAAATGGGTTTCTAAACCTCAAAGTTTAATTTATAGGTTCCCCAAACAGAATAATACCGGTAATTTTTATTTACAAAATGAGATACACACACTGAACTAATAGATAAGTTGACACATTTACATTCCTTACTAAACCAAAAGGCATATCTTTGCCATCATCAAGTACATGTACTATTTCCTTCCTTCCTACCAACCTTCATCAATAATTGTTGACATATAAATGGTATGTTTTGCTGTGAAACACCATGCCTGAGGAAGTATTAGTATGTTTGTCATAAAGTGCGTTGCCCCTTCTTATGCCTAAAATAAAACATTTTCTGCTCTTACAGGTTCAACATTGAGTCCATCCCTAGGTAATTTCTAATAACCCATTATTTATAAACTCCTAATCATTACATTTTAGAGACTGGCTATTCCAACCCCAGAGGAACTACAGTATGTGCAGTTGAGATACCCCAGAGGGCCTATATAAAGCTGTATTCTGGAACTGAAATTGTTCTATAAATGTTAGTATCCAGGGTATGAATCATAAACATGAATCCTAAGCAGGCACCTATGGCCAGGTAAGCCGTCTTCAGACAGCGTAAACTGTCTTCAGAGAAATAGGAATGGTACTGGCGCTGCTCAACATTGGCTCCTGTATGCTTTTTTGGATATCTACCTGCTCTTGAGATGGGTTGAAAAGATGTTACAGGGATTATGAGCACTTTACTGATGCTAAGGACAACTCCTCTTAGTATTGACATATGTACAATGGCGTACAGAGTTGAGCAAATTCAAAAGCAACTTTCTCCTCGATGTAGAGTCAATTGCAGGCAGCATGAACCCACGTTCCAACCTTAATTTTAACAGACACAACCCCAATAATTCAGGTTAGTTTTTACTTAGAAGATGGGGTGCCTTGACACAGCAATAAGAGCCATTGGTGTTCAGAAAATGGATAGACAGATAGAAGTCACACGGCTAGTACAGCTTTAAAAAAAAAAGGGCAACTTTGTGAATTTGACCTGCTGCCTAAGTATTATCGTTCTCTCAATGACCCTCTATGATTGTGAACATCTACTACTTTAGGAGATCCAGTGCCCCAGTCTTTTCTTCCCAAGGTTTATATTTCAGTCTTTGTCCCCACCAAAAAGATTCATCCAAATCTCAGTGTTTGCCCAGAGATCATGTTTAAAGCACCAGAACAAGAGGTTTCAATGATGGCACCTTTTCTAAGAGTGGAAATCCCTTTATAGAGATTACCTTCTTGCTATGTCTCTGGGGCAAGAAGTGAAGGGAAATCTCTCCAATGGGATTTCTCACAAACCAAGAATTCGATTTATAGCAAACAAAATAGGCATTTATGTTGTAAAATTGTTTTCTAATTGGGGCCACTCACCTGTTCTCTTATTCTCCTTTCTTCGTAGCGTTGACGTTCATTAATCGTTTTACTTGTTCGTTCATTTAATTTCTTCTGCTGCTGAGGGCCCCGGCCGAAGAACACATAATTTACAAAAGCATATTCCAACAGAGCCAGGAACACAAACACAAAGCATCCCATAAGATACACATCAATAGCTTTTACATAGGGGATCTTAGGCAGGGTTTCCCTCAGGTGAGTATTGATCGTTGTCATAGTGAGTACAGTTGTCACTCCTGTAATACAGAAGAAACACATTATGAATACTCCCTGTTTATCCTTTACAATTTTTAAAAGCTTTTATTTAAGGCATAGTTGTGCTCAGTGGAAGACAAGTCCCCCTTTGGCCTTGAGGGCAACATTACCAAGTATCCCTTTCATTGAAGGATCAAAGAAAGAGAGTACCACTCAAAAGGTACCATAGTGCTGCATAGAGATAGGTGAACAAGCCTAGGTTGGATTGGGTTTGGCTCAAAAAGGTTAGAGCAAAGCAGACCGAACCCAATGTTAAACCACAATGAAAACTATGAAGGAAGACAAATCTTGCACTTACAAGAGCAAAAGTTTTAGGCTTTTGGGGTTCTTGAGGTATGACTATTGTTAGGTATGGACATCTCTGTAAAATATAAGCAGTAATAAATGCAATATATTCAAAGAGGAAGATCCAAATGTGGAGCAAGTACCTATATAATGGTAAAATATATAAATTCTGGGCCACCAACTCAATAGTATAGCCACCAGCCCAACCTTTTTAGCAATGGTGGAAACAAACAAATGACAAATGTTGGGACAAATGATCTCCATTGGATGTGCTGTTTTGTTCTAAGTGGAGTTTTCATTTCCACCACTTTTCTATCACATACCCAGTGATACTTCTTTATTTATTTATTTATTTTTTATTTTTGGGGGGGAATACATACCTAGCGCTACCCTAGCAGCAGAAGCATCATAGTTGATCCAGAAGGATACCCAAGACAATATAGTAATCAAGATAGATGGCATATAGGTCTGAAGAATGAAATATCCAATGTTCCTCTTAATACGAAAACTCAGTGACAATCGAGGATAGGAACCTGGAAAACAGATAAAATAGTCTTTGTTGCATAGGTTACATTTTCATACAGGGGAAGGGTTAGATCACATGTCAAGTTTTCACTATCTATGTCTCCACTAAGTGTTGGCATACCTCTTCTTTGCCTGTTGCACACTCATCAGCATCAGTACCCATGTGAATGTGCAGGTATACGCATGCTTCTGCCTATCAGGAAACTGCGAACATGTGTGGCAAGTATGTGCAGGATTTATAATTAGGAGGACTTTTTAAGTCTTCTAATTCCTGGCAAAGGCTACTGGATCCTCAGCGTGTATAACTTACCACTTTGCCCAGTGTTCTTACCTTACCTTGTCTCCATCCACATCTGTTTGCCACCTGCCCTGACCTCAGCCAGTCTTGGATTTGCCCTGTTGGCTGTTCCTGCACTAAACAGCCTGTTCCTGTTTGCCTCTGGTGGAGAAAACCTTGGGGTCACCACCTGGTTGCATCCTGCAGCAAAATAGTCCAGCAGCCACTAAGGTTACCAGCCCATCACTACTTGTGGGGTAACCAAGCGTCACTTAGACTCTGCACCCCAGGTATTCCCATGTCACCTGCCAGGCAGTAAATTTCTAACATTTAGAATATTCACTTTCTCTTTTTGTTCTAATGACTATTGTCACCTGAACTGAAAATAATGAAAAATCAAATCTAACCTAGGATTTTGAGTTGTCAATACAAAGGAAGGGGGAAATCTTCCCATGGCTAATCTATGGGATTTCCCTAATTTTGCCCTTTGTCAAAGCGTCAATGTTCCCATTGTCACCAGTCCCATTGTCATTAACCACTTGCCAAGTGGAATGCCAACTACAAGTGCCAGTGAGCCCATTGTCAATGTCTTTAACAGGCTTCTGCTAGATAAAATGAAAGGACCTTTACAAATTTTCAAAGAAAATTTGCCTAATAACTTATTATTGTTCCCCTTTTAAAACCATCCCGAATAGGACAGGCGGGGTTTATTTTCAAATCAGCTAAAAAATATATTGATAAAATAACAAAAAATGTTTCAAGTCATCTATTCTCCATATCCATGCTTCTCACCAGTTGTAAATACAACTTTCTTAGTAACCAGTCTGGTTTCAATAATAGTAAACTGTGGCAACTCCAAGTCAGACACCCCGGTCACGGCCACTTCTTCACCCCCTTGCCAGAAGAATTCAATGTCATCCGTTGTGTAACCATCTGCAAAATAAAAAAAATATGAATAAATGATTCAACAAATCTGAAGAGGCTTCAAAAGGCCCCAAGGTTTGTCTCCAACGCTACTGTCTAAGGGCGCAGTTGAGCTGGAGACCGGCATTGAGACTCCTACTTCCCTTTATATCTTTTTTGCGAAATAGTGACCCCAGTAATCCACTTTTGCCATTATGAATCCAACAAATAAAAATATTTATGGAAGTATAGCATTTAAAGGGCCATAAACATATCAGAAAATGTCCTATGAATGCCTCTTGTGTTTAAAGTACTTGAAGGCAGAGAGTGCCATATCGATGTAGTGGTAATCCAATGCCTCCTCATAGTATAAGACATCATTCAACATGTTTGGGAGAACCCAGTCCCCATCTTCTGCAAGCCACAAGTCTAACAGCTTTCTCTGTTTGAATACCTACTATTGGATGGTCCGACATTGATTTTAGTATGGTATTTGCAAATAAAACACTGATGAAGAGGGCACCAGCGCCTTGAAACATGTTGTAAGATGCTTAGTACAATTATGTAGCAATACAACTTTGACTCTATACCGGTGTAGCACTTTCTACCTTCAACAATTTTAAAGACATTGCATATGGAGACCCCTGTATTGGAAACAATTCTAGTGAATAGAGACCTCCCTTTTTTCCTGTTTCCTCTTTTGATTTTGGTCATCCATGGAGGTCCAGCACTCCCTTAGATACATTACTGATACTTTGCTCCAGGAAAAAGGGAACACATAAAAACATGGAATCCTTCATGAAAACACTTACAGCTTTCTATCTCCAGGGTACAGTTCTGTTGGTCCAGAGGATATCTGCGTAGATCCATCATACAGGCAGCAGTCGTTGTAATTCTGTAAATAAAGAACATTAAAGTATTTTGTCAAGTAGAAATGTAAATCCTAATTGAATGATGGAATTACTTAATAACAAATTGCCCTTTTTTTCAGACAAATGTGCTTTTTATGTCCTGTCTCCTCTTTGATGCTATTTCTCATACTCTTCTTTCTTACATTTGCTGCAACAGTGGCTGCATGGCATTTCTCAGGACCGATTTCCTGATAATAATAACAGTGTATCATATTTCTGTAATGGCCATATCCGATAATAGCAAGTCCCATAACAAGGACTTTCATAGCAGGAGTTATTTTATTTCTGATTTTAAAATATTGAAAATAACATTACAATGCTAATATGTACCAAATAGCTTAGGATGAATTGGAACACCAGTTGCGAGCTAGGTCTTTCCATTCAACATGAGTACCTGACCTTACAAATTGATAGAAATTCACAGAGACACTTGAAAATCTTGTGAAAAGTCTTCCCAGAAGAGTGGAGGATGTTATAGCCATGATTGGAGGACAACTCCGTATTAAAGGTAATGATTTTGGAATGGGATGTCTATCAAGCTTAAATAGATGTGAGGATGTCTTCAAAGATTTAAGCCTTTGGTGCAAAGGATAGCTGATTTCACAAATGCTTTGCTGGCTAAATGGGTACAAATTATCATCGGAATTTTATGGATAGTGTGCACAGGGTTCCTGGACCAACACTCCAGGAGTCCTCCAAATCTAGGGATGTGATTTGCAGGCCATCATGTCAGCTGCCAGAGGGAAAGAAATGATCAACTTCAGGGGTTCCATCATTATGCTTCTCCAAGATTTATCTCGCCACACTTTGGCTCTGCACAGGGCTCTTCGCCCACTACTGGCATTATTGAAAGCACATAATGTGCGCTATCAGTGGGGTTTCCCGTTTCACCTTATGGCCTCCAAGGATGGGATCTCCGTTCCTGATCCTTGTGGATCTACCCTGATTTTTAGCTGCTCTTTCGCTACTGGATGTAACTTTGCTGGATTGGCCTATGGGCCTTGTGTCTTGGACACTCAATCTACTCAGGAATGGACAGTTCATCGTAGAAATAGGAAGCACTCCAAGCCAGGCTCCTCCATGTCATCACCTTGATGAGGTCATTCAGCGGTTCTGAGGACACTTTGTTAATATTGCACTGTACTTACCCTGATTTTTTTCACCATACGGCTAGTATATGCCTTTGTTATTAGACACTTTACAGTTGGCTCTATACTCTATTGTTTGATCAGTAATGTTTAGTAAGGGGCTGACCTGCGTAATGTGTTTTTGCATATAGTGACATAAAATGATGTACCCTATCATGTCCTATTCTAACTCACGCTGGGCCAGGTGGCTGGAGCCCCTACCCCACCTGAGCCGTCACAGTCTCCCCCTTAGGGTCCTCACCTATACAGGTGAGGTGAAATTCATACGAAATAGTAGTACCCATCCTTTTCCATTGTTCCACTACTTCCCATAAATCCTCTTCCACTTGTAGAGGGGGCTACTTTCTCACTTGTTTGAGAATCTACAGATTTAATTTACGTTTTAGTTACAGCTTATTGGGATTTAGAGGTGAAGAGATAGTTCTCACCACTGATGGATTCTGTTAAAATAGTTACCTTGAATGTTAAACGCCTTAATATACCAGAGAAACACACAGCATTGCTTGCACAACTGCAGAGTTTTCGGGTACAAATAGTATTTCTACAAGACACACACTTTAGGAAGGATAAGATCCCTAAATTATGGAACCATAATGCTGCTCTGCAGACTCCTTGTTAGCACTGCAGGCCGTGCCGGCGCCGCTGCTCCTAATCACAGGCACGGGCGCCAGGTCCTATCTCTCAGGTAACCCACTACCTATGTTCCATGTCAGTGTTTCTTTCATGCTGAGACTTGCTCTGGTGTGTGAGCTGGCGTGGGTGTGTCTCTGAGGTAACACACACACGCCCTCTGTTTCCTACAGCCTATGGCTCATGTCCTGCAGGTATTTAAAGGCACCTCCTATTACAGGAAGTTGCCTGAGCAATCTCTGGCTTACCTGCGTTACTCTCAGTGCTAAAGTGTTTTGTCTGTTTGCTTTGCTGTGTACCGGATCTTGCCTTCGTTTTTGGACTCTGCCTGTTTGCTGCCTGACCCTGACCTTGGAATACGTTTTTGGACTTTGCCTGTTTGCTGCCTGACCCTGACCTTGGAATACGTTTTTGGACTCTGCCTGTTTGCTGCCTGACCCTGACCTTGGAATACGTTTTTGGACTTTGCCTGTTTGCCGCCTGGTCCTGGTCCTGGCCCTGTATCCTTGTTTCCTGACTCCTGTGGTCAGCTGCCACTGGCCTGGGGATTGCTCTGGAGTGGCACCTGGAAGCTACCCCGCAGCCCAAGCCTATCCTCACCCTCAGAGGCTCTAGCGAAGACCTGGTAGCTGCTTAGTCACGCCCCTCTGGAGTATACCCGGTCAGTGGCACAGTGGGTTCACACCCGTTTGCATAACACTCCTGTTCCAAAGGATTCTGTATATTGCTTGCCCATTCGCTTTCATGGGTTCTAAAGGTATCCTATTCTGATAAAGCATAGTGCCAGACTTAAAAAAGCAGGGCAAAGTGAAATTCTTGCGCTGGCCACCATAGTACAGGAATTGGAGTGCAAACATAAGAAGTCCTTGGATGTTGAAGTAGGAAAGGAGCTTATGCTCACTAGAGAGAAACTTGCCTCACTATGCCTGGGCAAAGCTTAAGCTACGCTGGCAAAATGTCGGAAAACCTTTCATGAGTATGGTAATAAAAGCAGCAGGATTTTGGCTTATGCACTGCCGACCCAGAGGTCACGCCATTACATCCCTTTTAGTGAACAAGAGTGGCCCCAAAGTTCATATTAAGTTCATACATTAAATTATTCACTAAAATTCTTGCTTCACGCTTATAGCCCCTGATGCACGAACTAGTCCATCCAGACCAAGTTGGTTTCACCCCTGCTCACGAAGCTAGGGATAACACCAATAGAGTGTTAAACTGGATCTTTGCTACATGTACTCAAAAAGTTCCAGCCTTTCTGCTATCCACGGATGCAGAAAAGGCTTTTGATAGAGTGGGCTGGCAGTTTATGTCCCAGACACTGGCATATTTTGGATAAACTCCCTTTTATAGTAAACAAGAGTGGCCGCAAAGTTCATATGGTCAGGGGTATTGCTGAAGGGTTCAGGGAGTACTATGCAAAGCTATACAACTTAGATGCAGACAGACCCAGAGGTTCAGATGGTCAGGATCGTATTGCTTTAATTAATCAGTATTTGGTCAAGGCTGAAATGGCTAAACTTTCTGGAGAAGACAGTGCCCTCCTCGTGGTGCCACTGACAGAATTGGAGTTGCAAAGAGCAATTGGATCAACTCGGCCCGGAAAATCTCTGGGTCCTGATGGATTCTCTATGCCTTATTAAAAAATGTTCTTAGATACATTGACTCCCCATTTTTTAAAGGCATACAACTCCCTCATAGGTGGGGGCAGTTTTCCCACGGATTCACTGAGAGCACATATTGCAGTGATACACAAGGAAGGGAAAGATCTCTCAGCCTGCACCAGTTATAGGCCAATTTCCCTGCTCAATCAAGACATTAAATTATTCACTAAAATTCCTGCTTCACACTTTCAGCCCCTGATGCACAAACTAGTCCATCCCGACTATGTTAGTTTCATCCCTGCTTGTGAAGCTAGGGATAACACCAATAGAGTGGTAAACTGGATCTTCGCTACATGTATTTAAAAAGTTCCAGCCTTCCTGCTATCTACGGATGCAGAGAAGGCTTTTGATAGAGTGGACTGGCAGTTTATGTCCCAGACACTGGCATTTATTGGTTTAGGTAAAAATATGTTTACCTGGATAAACTCAGTCTACTCTAAGCCCTCTGCCTCAGTGAGGGTCAACGGCTTTTAGTCCTTCCCTATTGCCAACGGCACTAGGCAGGGGTGCCCTTTATCCCCACTTATTTTTGTCTTGATTCTAGAACCATTCCTTGTCTGATCTGCTCCTCTCCTGATGTTACGGGCCTTAAATTGGGCATCTCAGAACAGAAAGTGGCAGCTTAGGCCAATGACCTGATTTTTCATGTCTCAAATCCACTGGTCACACTCCCAAAGCTTTCGCAAGCAATGAAGGAATATGGCAGTCTCTCAAATTTTAAAATAAATATATCTAAGTGTGCGGCTCTAAATATATCCCTGTCTGCAGAACAAAAGAAACATATGGCTGGTAATTTCCAATTTAAATGGGTTGAGTCCATTACATACTTAGGGGTTCAAATTGTATCGAACCTGACACTCCTCTTTACAATTAATTTCACTCCAATTCTACAAACCATATCTAGTGATTTAGAAAAATGGGTGTCTCCGTCATTTACTTGGTTGGGACGCATCCAAATAATTAAAATGAACATTCTTCCGAGGCTGCTGTATCTATTTCAGGCCCTGCCTATTCACATCCCAAGCTCCTTTTTTAAACAACTTCATACCCGCATATTCAGGTTTATCTGGGGCCACCGTAGCCCCCGGCTTTGCCGGCGCCTGTTATTTAGGCACAAAGGAGTGGGTGGCCTGGGGGTTCCAAATTTTATGCTTTACTATGCAGCCTCACATTTGGTCAGGGTCTTAGACTGGTTCAATAATAAAAGCTTAAAGCAGTGGGTATCTATAGAACAACTGTTTTGCGATGTACAACTGCATCTTTATCCCTGGTACCTGCAGTCCAACACCCTGCAAGCGAAAAATTACCCGACGGTGGGGGTCACAAAAAAAATCTGTGTTAAATATTTTCCTCATTGTGAGATATCCTCATCGCCAAGCCCCCTCACCCCGGTCCTGGGAACCCCGGACGTCCTCCCAGGCCAGGAGGAAGCTGGCACCTGGAGACTAAGGGAAGAAGGCCTAGATAGAGCTAGGAATTTTCTATTCCAAAGCAGGTGGCTGCGTCAGACAGAATTGTGCTCACCTTCCCAGGAGTTCAACATGGATTTTTGGAGAGCAGGTCAACTCACGCATTCTTTTGAGATCTCTACCAACAGCAGACGTGTTCACTAGATCGCTTACAAGTTTTTAGCGGTCCTGCTTGGGTCCAGGAAGCACTAGACATGCTCTCTCTACTTTATATTCTTTACTGAATTCACCTTCAAGTGGATTTGTACCAAGTTTTTTTTACTCCTGGGAACAGGAACTAAACAGGTCTTTTTCAGAGGCACAAAGAGAGCATATTTTGCTCTTGACACACAAGGTTTCGATTAACAGTGGACTCCAGGAAATGGGCTATAAATTATTGACTAGGTGGTACCGCACACCTGATAAGCTACATTGCTCCTTCCCGGAGGTCTCCAAGATGTGTTGGAGGTGTAACGAGGACATTGGCACTTTGCTGCATATATTCCGGTTGTGTCCTTGGCTCACTGAGTTCTGATTCTGATTTTGTAAATTCGATTGTAAAATATTTGGTAACGGCAGCCAGGGCATGCATCCCTTTACTGTGGAAGAATACCTCTCCACCTTTCCAGGGGCTTTGGCTGCGTAAGGTTAATGAGCTAATGTTAATGAAAGACCTAACAGCAAGTGTTCATGACAGAACTCATCCAGGACTCTCCAGATTATAGAAGGTTAATGGACGCTCCCACATCTTGGGGGAGCCATGGTTAAAGGGATAGTGGAGGGTCGGATGTCCTCTGTACTCTATGACCCAGGGGTTAATAAAGGTATAGTGTGTATGTTTGTATTATAAAACTATACCAAAATGTACAAGATTTTTTTTATAGCAAGGGATGCTGCTCTGCTCCACACATGTATATGATTCTGCAAATAAGGTAACCTTTCATGTTTTTATGGTTGTTACTGCGTACCTATGTACGTACTATTGGATTTGACTGTAACTTGTTTTATTCTGTTCTCTAAAAATGTTTACAAAAATAAAATGTTATAAAAAAAGAATCATATAAATCTGTTTTATTTTATTTATTTAATAATATTTATTTATTTAATTTTATTTTTTAATTTTTTGGGGTCTGGTAAAATCCAAATCTGTTTTATTTTAGTTTCAATGGAAACAAGAAGAAAGAGTATCAGGGAGGGGAAATATATAAATGGGAGGCAGTGGCACAGGAAATAGAGAAAATGAGGAAAAGCAAGGAAAGTTCATGGAAACATAGTAAGGTTTGTGTATTACACCGATTATTTGTGTATTGCTACTGATACTGTGTACTGTGTGCGCTAAATATATATCTCTGTACCGCATGGACTCATATGTGCGTGAATACAAATAAAATGCACAGTTGGAAATGCTGTAAATACATCACAGCCCCTGGGGTTATTACTTGCTTCTAATGACATTAACAATGGGGCATTTTTAGAAAGTACTCACCAACCCTGGTGGCCCTTGGTGGCTTGCCTTTCATTAGCCCCTGAGGCAGTTTTTCATCCACTGGCATCAACAATGAGCATTTTCGCTCTTTAGGCTAACCATTGGCGCTAGGTAATTTTCTTTTGCCCGACTGCTCAACAGCCCCAGTGGTCCTTAGCAGTGTGCCTTTCACTGGCAACTGGAGCAGTTTTTTATCCACTGACACCAACATTGGGTATTTTCCTCTTCTCGCTAACCATTGGCACAAGGTAATGTTTTTTTTTTATCCCCGCTGCTTACCCAACCTTAGTCCTTAGTAGCTTGCCTTTCACTGGCCCCTGGGGCATTCTTACTAAAGCTGACACCAACAATAGGGTATTTTCCTTGCCTTACCTTGGGGCATTTTTCCTCCTTCTGCAAACCATGAGCGCTAGACCACAAACCCTGATGATAATTAGTATCTTGTCATTTATTGGCCCTTGATGCACTATTCCTCTAACACCAACTTGGGGCATTTTTCCTCCTTCTGCAAACCACAGGTGTGGGGTAATTATTTTTTAACTTTTTCTGTTTGTCAAACCTAATTACTTTTAGTAACTTGCTGTTCACTTGCTCCTGGGCACTATTTAACCAAGGATGATTCATTCATCCTATGGTAACAGGCTCCAGGTAATTTCTATCATCCCCACTGCTCACAAACCCAGATTCATCCTTCTTAATGCTAGCCACAGGCAATCTGTTAATGTTATTACTCCTGCTGCTTACCAACCTTGGTGGTCCTTAGTAGCTTACCTTTCACTGGTCCTTGGGGCAATATTCCTTCCGTTTTTCCTCCTCTTGCTAACCATTAGTGCTAAGCGATCCGTTTTTACTCCATCTATTTACACACCCTGATGACTATTGGATGTTTGCCTTTTTTTGTACTTTAATGCACTATCCTTTTTACTGACAAGGATGGGTCATTTTCCCTGTTCCTGCAAACCACAGGTGCTGGGTCACTTTTTTTTTTACTCCCTGTATTTATCAACCCTGGTGGCCTTTAGTAGCTTGCTGTTCACTGGCCTCTGGGCACTATTTCTTTAAATTACACCAAGGATGATTCATATTCCCATCTCTAGGGAACCACAGGAGCTATTAATTTCTCTCATGCCCACTGCTCACCAACCCTGCTGGCTTCTAGTAACTTACCTATCACTGGTCCTTGGGGCACTATTACCCCACTGATGCCAATGATGGGGTATTCCCCCCACTTCGTGCTAGCCACAGGCACTAAGTTACTGGTATTACTCCTGCTGCTCACAAACCCTGGTGGCCCCTAGTAGCTTTTGTTTCAATGGCTCTTGGGGGCACTATTCAACTGACACCAACAATGAGGCATTTTCCCTGCCACTTCCAGACTAGACCCATTGAAATGTCTGTTGGTGTGCTACATCACAAGACCATAACTTTTCCTGTGCTTCCTCAAGCCACCTCTGATGCCATCCTGGGACTCCAATGGCTTCAACTACACTCTCCAGATTGGTCTACTCCAGAGGTATTGGTTTGGGGTCCCTTGTGTCACTCCAAATGCCTGACCAAGCTCATGCCTGTCAGGCCTCTTGCTCTCTCCACTCCTGAGGTTGCACCATTCCTTTCCAGTCAGTATATGAATTTCAAGGATGTCTTTTCCAAGCACAAGGCCGAGCAACTACCTCCCCACCTGTCACGATCTGAACCCAGGGATGCTTCGGTGTCTGGCTGCAGCTCTGTCTACTGCACCACTTCAGCTTTTGCCTTTTGCACCCTGTTGGATTCCTTGGACAAAGATACCTTGATATCTAGATTCTTGCTAAACCTTGAACTCCGGGCCCCTCCCGTGAACTTCCTATTTAAGCCATGTCTCTGAACTTCCTGTTGCCAAAATATTGTGCTTTGCCAATATCTTGCTCTACTGCTATTGTTACATTGCGCTGTCCAAACTGCTCCCTGTGTACTGACCCTTGGCTACTGATTGACTACTCTTACTCACACTCCATCTCCAACTGACACCATTGGCTACCGACTACGTTCACGTGTTCGCTCCATCTCTGCTACCGCTGCTTGTGTATCGGTCCTGGACTGCTTCCTCCTGTGTCTGCTTGCTGTTTCAGCTATTTGACTCCGAGCCTGACCCTAGAACTGTTACAACACCGTTCCTATGACACAATAGAACTCATTCCTAACTCCACACCTCCAAGAGGTCAAGTATACCCCCTCAGTCTCCCTAAGACCCAGGCAAAGAGCAAGTATATCAAAGCAAATCTGCAGAGGTAATTTATATGTAAGTCTTCTTTCCCTGCTTGGGCAGGGTTTTTCTTTGTCCAGAAAAAAAGATGGGACTCTCCGGCCATGTATTGACTACAACGGTCTAAATTCCATCACTTTAAAGAACCCCTACCACTTATTACTAAACTCTTTGACCATCTCGGTGGTGCACAGATCTTTACCAAACTAGACCTTCGAGGTGCATATAATCTGATTTGTATCAAAGAAGGCAATGGATGGAAAACAGCATTTAACACCAGAGATGGGCAATAAGAATACTTTAATATGCCTTTCGGTCTCTGTTTTCTGTTTATGAGGTGTGTTGAATATCTTCATTGTTGTCTATTTGGATGACATTCTGATTTTTTCTCCAGACTTGCCTACTCACAGACAACATGTCTGTTTGGTCTTACAATGGCCGAGAGACAATAGTCTCTACGTGAAGGCAGAAAAGTGCCTGTTCTAACCCCCTCAGGTACCCTTCGTGGTTACCTGAAAAGGTTGCTTTCTGGTCATCCGGACGTTCATAGAACATTCACATTTCTCTCTCGTCTGTACTGGTGGCCCAACCTTCGTAAGGATGTAAGGGACTATGTCAAGGCCTGTGCTGTCTGTGCTCAGACAAAGTTGTCTACCTGCGCCACAGCAGGTCCGCTCCTTCTTTTGCCCATTCCCAAGGAGCCTTGGTGTCACTTTTCCATGGATTTCATTACAGATCTTCCACTTTCCGATGGCTATACTATATTTGGATGGTCGTAGATTGCTTTTCCAAAATGGCCCACTTTGTACTTCTTTCTGGTTTACCAGTTTATCAGCTGCTGCGTTGGTGCCAATCTTTATCTGGTAAATGTTTAGGCTCCACGGTATGCCCATGCATATTGTATCTGACTGTGGGGTTCAGTTTACCTCCAGCTTTTGGAAAGGCTTCTGTAAATCCTTGGACATTTCTGCTGAGTTTTCTTTAGCCTATCACCCGCAGACTAAAGGCCAGACGAAAAGAGTCAACCAGGCCTTGTATCTACTCTTGTAAGTCTCCTATACCCTGCTCTGTGAAAGTACCTGTACTCAACGCCCTGCAATGAAACTTTAAAAGCATCTAGTCTTCTACCTGTGAGCATTTGAAACACGCAGCTCTTAGACATAAGATGTTTGTGGATTAGCATTGCCATAAGGTGTCTTTTCTCCAACCTGGGGATAAAGTCTGGCTCTCCACAAAGAACATCTGTTGCAAAGTCCCTTCTCTAAAGTTTGCTCTGCGTTTCGTTGGTTCATATGTTATTTCTGCCCAGGTCAACTTGGTCTGTGATAAACTTCGCCTGCCTCCGCATCTCAGGTTACCCAATGCTTTCCATGTGTCTCTGCTTAAGCCATGGTCCTGAAATGCTTTTCTCTTCCCTCTCCACTGGCTACCCCTGCTCCCGATTCTTCTCCAGAATATGAAATCCATCAAATTCTGGAATCCAAGATTTCTCGCATAAAGCTGATGTACCTGATTGACTGAAAAAGTTTCGGTCCTGAGGAGAGATTGTGGGTTCCAGCTACAGATGTGTCTGCCCCTCTTCTTGCCAAGAGGTTTCATCTTCGCTTCCCTCTGAAACCTGGACCTCGGCGGGTGGGGGGCCCCATAAAAGGTGGGGTTACATTTACCTGTTCCTCACTAAAGAGCAGACGTCTCTCTCCTACACATGCGGGCAGTTCTGACTCGGGGCATGCCTACGCTACCAAGCTTTATCAGTTTCATCCAACCCTCCGGCCAGAAATCAGAAATAGCCTCTTAACCAGCCCTAGCTATTTAGCTAGCTCAGACACAGCACTCAGCGTTCTTGCAATGTGTCTCCCCTAGTGCCGAACCCCTAACTTCTGAGGTAGTTCCTTTACACCTGTTGCTTGATTCAGTGTTTCCTGTGTCCAGCTCCTGTGTTAACCCCTTGTTGCCCAGTCTGTTGTTTCCAGACTATTCCCTTGTGCTGTTCCAGCATTACTCTGTCTGTGGATACTCCTGTGTCACCCATGCCTCCTGTTACTTTCAGTGTCTCCTGTGTTCTCTGTGTTTGCAGTAACCCCTGTGTCACTGGTATTTATTTCCTGGATAACTGGTATTTGACACCTGGCTTGTGACCTGACCTCTCTTGCTTGCTGCCTGCCTTGACCCCAGCCTTTCTTGACGATTCTTTTGCTTAGTTATTTGGTACGGTGTATCTTCCTACCCACCCTGGTGTGCCCAAGGACCAAAACTTGGCGGTAACCAGCAGTGCAAAATCCTCACCACTAGAGGCTCTGCAGAAGACATGATTGACGCTTAGACTCTGTGCCTTTGCCCTTCTTAGGGCTCACAACACTTTTGTGCAAACCGTAGCTTCCCCCAGTGGCCATGTCTTCCCTAGCGTGACAGTTAGCCCTTTATGCACTATTCCAATTACTGGCATCTACAATAGGGTATACAGTATTTTCCTCCTCCTGCAAACCATAGATACTGGGTAATTTTTTTACTTCCTCTGTTTACCAATCCTGATGGGCAGGTTTTCCTTCAACTAACAACAAGGATGGTTTATGTTTCCTCCACATAGTAATCACAGTTCCTAGGTAATTTAATTAACTCTCACTTCTCTTCAATCCTCATGGCCTTTAGTAGCTTGCCTACCCATGGTCCTTGGGGCACTATTTCCCGATTGATGCTAATGATAGGGTATTTCCCCTATTCATGCTAGCCATAGGCCTTAAGGCCATTTTTTTTGCTACCACAGCTCATCGACCCTAATGACTATTAGTAGCTTGTCTTTTATTGGCCCCTAATTTCCAATGATGACAGACAGAGAGAACACACGGACAGAAAGCATATTTGCACCTCTAACTAGATATGACACCTTAACCACCTGGCCGTTAAACCCGACCTTGGTTCGGGGTAAAAACACTTGCAAAAAGTGTTAAACCCGAACTTTTGTCAGGTGGTTAAACAAACGTAATATTGCAATCGGATTACAACTGAAAGAATATACTTACCCGGTCCCCGCAGCTCCTCCGGACACATCCTCTCTCTTCCTTCTTCTCCCGGCGAGTGCAGTGACGATCTCCGGGGTTTCCCGGTGACGTCGCTGCATGCGTCGGTGCGGGAGGCGGGGCGGGAAATTTAAATAACTTTTTGTATTGAACTCAATACAAAAAAGCTGTATTGAGTCCAATACAAAGAAATCTTTATATAATATATATATAATTCTATTATATATATATATTATATAGGCTACTGTACAATTACATTACATTATACACTATTTTTTTTTTAAAGATTTTTTTTTAAAGATTTTATTTTTTTTATGTTTTATAAAAAAAAATTTTATTATTAAATTTATAAAATTTTGGACATATTTCGGTGAGTTATGCGGTAATTCAGTGAATTATAAGTAATTATTGAGTAATTCTGTGAATTATAGCCCACAATCTAAAATACATTTCCATGCAAAAAAATTAACACTTTTTGCATGGAAGTACGGAAGTTGGGAAAGAATTAGAATACCCGGCGTTTGCGTACGCGTCCCTCGGCGATTCCTGATGATGTCCGTGCGTGCGCCCATCGATGGGGGTCGTAGCGGGAAATTCAAATGTTTTGTATTCGATTCAATACAAAGTCCTGTATCCAATCCAATACAAAATATTACAAAATTTTTTTATGTGGTTTTGTCTATAGGTATGGGACGTTGGACTCTGTTTTAAAGTTTACCACACTAGGGAGGTGTCTTAGAAAAATATATTACTATACAGTATACCGAATTATTGCATTTTCAGTATTTTTGATTTATTTATGTATTCTTGTTTAAGCTGATTTTTGTGTTTTTTATTTAATTTTATTAAAAGTAATTTTTTTTTTTACATGATTGTGTGTTTCAAACGTTTTTTATATTCATGATATCTACTAGACCCTTGTTCAGATATATTTCTGTAAGTTACAGGTCTACAATTTAAAAAAAAAAATTTCATGAAAAACAGTGTACCGCTTTTGGTACAGAAATCTAGACATCAGTGAAACGCCCAGGTGGTTAATAGAAGCCCTGATCTGTTTGTTTTTATAGGCTGATAAATGTACAATGTGGAAATGTGTGCCTGTTTGTGAGGTCAGGTACTGATGTTGGATGAAAATATCTGGCTCATTATTCCAACTCATCTCAAAGGTGTACAGCAGGGCTGAATTTAGGACACTGGATGGATCTTCTCTGCACCAAACTGGTGACACCATGTCTTTATGGAGTTGGCTTTGTACACAGAGGCGCAGTTGTGGTGGAACAGAAAAGGGTCTACACCAAACTGTGACCATTGTCTACATTGTCTTTGTATGATGGAGTATTAACAAAACCCTTCACTGGAGACACCTAAGCTCAATTATTAGGTGGGGGATCCACATGCTTTTGACAATGTATGCAAATAGAATCGTCAGGTGTCTACAAGCACTTGATCATCCAGTGTATATTTTCTCATTCATCCTATCTGGCACAGCCTTATTAGAGTTGGTAGGTGTAGGTAGGTAGGTGTTGACCTCGCAGTAAGCAACATGTTATCTGCAAAGCCAGCAGAACATTTTTTTTTAGCAGGTCACGATATTCCAAATAATGCCCTGACTTTCCTAGCCATGCTTAGGATGCCTTTCTGAATTTCTGAAGCAATAGCCTGGGCATATAGGAAGATCAGAAATGACAATAATATTAGTATTCTGATCATTACTATTCATATATTATATATGTCTATATAAGATGAGAAGATTAACTAAGGGTGTAATGATATTTGTTGATTGTTGCATATTAAACTATGGTACCTTTTGGAAAATATCAATATGTTTTTGCATAACTAACGATTATCAGACTGAGATGCTGTTATATAATGTAGTGGACTTGTTTTCAGAATTCAATAAACTTCCAATAGCTCATAATGGCCAATGACTCACCTTAGCCCATACAGCACTGTACCATCTGGGTGCAATCTTATCATTCGATTCTTGACTGTAACTCCATGTAGAAATGACTTTTTGTCATTCAGAAAATATGTATCTGGGAGCCAAAGCTGGTCAGCCACTCTGTTATCAAGTGTCAGATTTAGGGGGAGGGCAGTATAGGCCAGACGTTTATCACGCCAACTCTGCTGGAAATACATAGTGATGGTATAATCCTGAAATAGAAAAAGGGTGATCAGTCAGTCAAAAAGAAATAATCCACCCTGCAAAATAGAGTGGATAAATCTGGTGGATTCCAAACATATCAAACTATACCCTTCTTAAAATAAATTAGACAAATGTCTTTGCAACAGGTATCTCACTGGATGAGCAAGTCACGCCAGCCAAAAAGACTAGCCCATTTTTACCAGCTTGATTGTGCCAGCTTTCACCACAAGTGACTTGATACCCTCAGTGACATGTCACGCACATGTGTCTCCACCACCCTTGAGGACTCAACATCAACACATAGGCCATCTAGGTGGACAAATACATGTACCAAGGAATTCTGAATGATTTCAGAAGCATCTTAAACCATGGCAGGAAAGAAGATTTAAAAGATGGCAAGAGATAATTAAGGTTAAGAATTATTCCTCTTGTACAATGACCTGTGTACAAAGCCAGCTCTAATAAATCATGTCTAGGGACTCTGCCTTTAGCTAGAATGTCCTTATTTTATGTTTGCTTTTGACATCTGATTAGTAGCCAACTTGAGATTAAATTTCTTGTGCACTACTGTTTTTTCCTGGGCTCCAGGTATGGGCTGTCTGTCTGCTATGGTTAAGGTGCTTAGTAGTAGTTAGAGTGGGAAGGATCAAGACTGAGACATACATATTTGCCACCATATTACTGAGGGTTTTGTTGAGTGGTGTTAACTAAGAAGTACACTTCCAAAAGTGTCTAAGTTTTGGCCCAGCCCAGTCCAAGCTGGGTTCTTTGTTTTTATGTGTGGGTCCACAAAGAAAGAGGTGTTTCCCTACCTATATGGGGTCTGTGTTAAAAGTCTGTTGGATTTATGTTGCTTTCCTGGTGGGTATATCCAGGAGAGCAAGATGATTGATACCCAAAGAAAGAATCCAATGCCAAAGAACTAATGAAGATACTCTGGATGAAAGTTGCTATGGGACACTGCAATCTTTTGGAACAATGTTGCTATAGAAAGAATCAGGGCCTGCATTGATTTATGATTCTGACTGCTCTTCCTGTAGGTCGTTGTGATGGGTAAATGGCACATTTACTATCAAAGAACATCAGCTTTGGGTATCTTGCACCTTTCTATTTAAGGGTATTAAGGGTAGATAACCCTTTATTTGTTTTTTTTTTTTCATTAAATGCCTTTTTAAAAAAAAAAAAGGCAAAGCCCCTCCCATTCTGTCATTTCCGCCATGGCTGAATGGGAGCTCAGAGCCTCCTGGGTGTAATGCACGCGGGTGTGGACCCACTGTGCCACAGACTGGGTATGCTCCAGAGGGGCGTAACTAAGCCACTACCTGGTCTTCACTAGAGCCTCCAATAGTGAGGATAGGCTTGGGCCACAGGGTAGCTGCCAGATGCCACTCCAGAGCGATCCCCAGGTCAGTGGCAGCTGACCAGAGGGGTCAGGGTACTCGGTGCAACCACCGAGGGGGCTTGCATGGCCAAGAGAGAGGTGGCAATCAAAGTCCAAAAACAAGATCCGAGGTCAGGGTCAGGCGGCAATCAGGCAAAAGTCCTTAAACATAATCCGAGGTCAGGGTCAGGCGGCAAACAGGCAAAGTCCAAGGCATAGTAAACAAGGTCCGGTACACAGGAAAGCAGACAGACGAAGCACCTTTGCACTAGGAGTTTAGACAAGCTAAAACCTTGAGATTGCTTAGGCCACTTCCTGTAGTAGGCAGTGCCTTTAAATACTAGCAGAGATCCAGCCATAGGCTGTAGAAACAGAGGGCGTGTATGTGTTCCCTCATGGATGAAGAGAGACACACCCACGCCAGCTCAAACATCAGTGCATGTCCAGCTGGAAGGAAAGAAAGGCATGGAACACAGGTACTGGGGTTACTCTATCTGAAAGATAAGACCCAGCGCCCGTGCCTGCAATTACGAGCAGCGGCGCCGGTATGACCCGCAGGGCTAACACTGGGATAATAAGCACATCACAAAATCCAGTAGGCTTGGGCTCGAAGAACAGGCATGAGCAGGAGGGACTTTTCTGTCATTGTTTTTTTTTTTTTTTTTACAAATACAGCGACATACGATCTGTGCATGTAAAGGTACCATCTTTTTATTTTTACTTTAGGTCCACTTTAATGAGAAAAGATCCCTGATTCTTATTAGGTTTTTATGTTTAGGACCCCGTATCTGGCAACTTGTTAAGTTCAGGAGGCTGAAATTAGGTTTAGTATCAGCTCTCGGGGTCCCCTGTGTACCCTGAAAATTGCACATTTGTACAATAATCAGTGTGTGAGATATGAAGGTTTATACTTTGGGGGTAATGACAGAAGCATGAACACAGACACAACCCTCATGCTACTGGTGTACAAGGAGTGGAAATATTTCACAGTGCAAGGTGGGCGGGGAGCGACACGGGTAGGATTATCTCATAGGACACCTCTCTATCCCGCCCCCACCAATGGCAGAACACTATTGAGCCGCTCATATGCAAATGTTGAGTGGCTCAATGATCCACAGACAGGCTGTGGATCAAATGGAGGAGGAAGAGCTGGGCATCACAGGGGGGGAGGGATCCCGGTGCGTATTGCCCAAGGGGGAATACGCACTTGGATGACAAATGACTTAATATTGCCTTGGATGACAAATGCCCTCCTACACGTCGTTAGCGCCCACTGTTGGGAACCTATGTATTAGAGGGTGGAGGAAGCCGACTTCTTTAAATTTGGGAACAAGGCAAACATAGCAAGGGGAAAGCAGCTTGACCATAATATTACCCGTTTGAAGGACAGGGCAGGTACAGCCCAGACACCACCCCGGGCTAATAATAAAATATTCCAAGATTATTATAGTAAATTTTACGCACCCTCTAATACTCAGAGATGACCCTGTACTCTTAGACTCCGTTCTACTCTGCTCACTGTCGGCAAAATTTAGGGCCTGGGTAAATAGACTAGTAACCACGAAGGAAATGGAACGCACTATAGCTCTATTACTGAAAACAAAGGCCCCTGGTCTACATGGTTTTAGTTCAGACTTCCAAAAGATATTAGCACTAGAGGTGTCTGGGCCTCTAGCTTCCCTGTTTTTTTTTTTCAATAGATTTTTATTGAACATTTTAATAAAACAAAATACAAACAATAGAAAATACACGTTATATACAAATTGACAACAAATCATATAAAAATAACATTGCAACTGGTACAGTGCATACATTACCACCACCAATTTATTTTGTCTTTAGTATACCTAAACTTTTTAGTGTAATAGGACTTATGGTTGCCTGGAATACACTAGTTACCATAAAACCAAAAATAGAAAGAAAAAAAAACAAAAACACATCCAGATGTATCCTAGCAACCGGTATAGAAAAGTAAAAAAATAAAAAAAAGGAGGGAGACAGTGGCCTGTTAGTAGCCAAAATTCAACCCACTTGAACCAGAACATACCATTAGCATTACCAGCACGAAGGAATATTAGGCAACGAATGTACTCTCTAGGGTTCCCATATTGTGGAAATCTTTTCTCAGGTATCAGTCAGAATACTGGACAGTAGTTCATTTAAAAAAAAGTATTGTCTAATCGCAGCAACACCTCATGATATGGAATAGCTTGTTTCTTCCAATTTTTTGCAATAGTTTGCTAAGCCACCAGGTGTACATGTGTCCCCAGAGCAAATTGGGTACTAGTGAGATTCGGGGGCTTGAATTGCAGCAGGGCCACCCAGAGATCTCTAGCCACACACTTCTGGAATAAGGTTCCCAGTAATCTAAACACCCTCCCCCAAACTCATATAACTGATCGGCAGGTTCACCACACATGACGTTCAGTACCCATTTCTTGACATCCTCTAAAACATAGACCTGACTCCTCAATATAGAAGGGATCATGTACCACCGCATCATAACCTTATACAGTATACGGCTTCTAGTGTAAGCACATAAGTAGAACATTTAGTCATTCTGGTCCAGTTAGTGAACCATTCCTCATCCGTTTTGGGGTTTCCCAAGTCCCTTCTCCAAAGGGATATGTAAGAGTGGGTGGACAATGTAGTGATTTCTGTGAGTTTAGAGTATATGATTGAGTTTTGAGTATAAGGGAGTCCTGGGGCATATACTGTATGTTCAAAAATAGACAACCTGACCGTAATAGTACTCTTCTGCATCAGCAAGGCAATCCAATGTCTGATCTGTAGATACCTGAAAAACTCCTTGCTCGGGACCTGATGTGCTGAACAAATATCATCCCAACTTAGAATTCCATTTCTACCCAGCATTGAATAGACCGTGTCATACTTATGTGCTAACTACCAATTAAATGTTACCGGTGATTCCATTCTGGGCGGGAATAGGGGGTTATGCTGGATAGGAAGTAATGGTAAATATAATGACATAAGGCCACTGGAATATCGAATCCCATCCCAAACCTTCAACACATGCTGTAGATGAGCACATATGCCGTGAGCATAATTTTGGGGAGGGGGAGCCACGGAAGAGTTTTAACATCCACCGGTTGGGATAGATAAGATTCTAATTGAACCCATAATGGAGCCGCCCCACCTGCATAAAGAAAAGTTATAGGGCTTATATGGGCAGCCTGGAAACATTTCAAGAAATTAGGTACTGCAAGACCCCCATGACGTTTATGAGCAAACAAAGTTTTTTTGCGGTACTCTGGGTTTCCTTTTGTTCCAGATAAAGGAAAAAGCCAACTTTTGGAGAGCACGTAACATATATGTCGGCACATGAACTGGTAATGTCCTAAAGTAGTATAGTAATTTTGGAAGAACCGTCATTTTCACGGAATTAATTCTTCCCAACCACGAGATTGGATGAGAAAAGCACCCAGTTAATAACCTCTTAAGCTGATTAAATAAGGCAGGATAGTTATAGGAAAAGAGTGTATCGTAGGTGCAGGTAATTCTGACCCACAAATAATCTAAATATTTCGGCGCTCAGGAGAATTTAAATTCTCCTTGAGTGACGAAAACATTTGTGAAGGTAAATTTATGTTTAGTGCCATGGATTTCTTTTCATGTACTACTAAGTCTGATATATGGGCAAACTCAGTGAGTATATTAACCCCGAGTGGTAGAAAAAAAGATGCTGAAAGCGGTAACCCTGAGTCACACTTGGAGTAACTAAAACAATAGAAAACAATAGTAAATAGAGCCTTACCTGATCTGCCGGTGTCCTTCTCTGCAATCACTGTCTTCTCGCTTCCTCCAGCCAGTTTCCTCTGCATCTGATGAGTCACCTGAGGAGTTCCCGGTGACGTCGGTGCATGCTGACGTTCTGTTTGGGGCGTGTTGGGTATTTCAAATCTATTTGTATTGCATTCAATACAAAATAACTGTATTGAATGGAATAAAGTGGATTTATATGTGTAAAAGCAGTACATTGTCTTTCATAAAAAATTTATTTTACAGTATAATATAATATATATATATAATATAGTATGAGTATAATATATATATTATTCTTTTAATTTTGAAAAAATTATTTTATTTAAATAAAAAATGGGTAGCTTAAGTTTTGCAATAAAACAACATAAAATAAACACATCGATATAACATCTATCTATCTAAAAAAATATTTCACACAAGGTAGTGCAAGCTTGGTACAATAGTATAAAAAATCACTTTATAAAAGTGCTAAACAATCCGTAAATAAAGAAAGAACAACAAAAGTGTATGTGGGGATAGAGGAGTTGTAACACAAGAGGAAAGGTACAGGGGAGGGTTCACATGTGAGGGGTACTATGGGGTTCTGCAACAGCCAATTTAGCCAAAGGGTAGGGGTGTGTGGGTCAAATAGAAATTTTTTAATTGGGGGCAGTAAGATCCCTTTATTCTTTAGTGGTTATAAACTGTGACCAATAGTACCATGTATGAGCCACCTTCCTGCCAGTGCCCCGGATAGAGGAAGTAAGATCCTCCATTCGGTGGATCTCATTGACTCTACTAAGCCATAAACCAATAGTGGGTGGATCAGGATTTCGCCAGTGGGAGGCTATGCAGGAGGTAGCGGCCATAATAAGGTGTCTGATGACCGAGCCTTTATATGCCTTCCGTGAAAATGAATTGTGTTGTAGGAGAAAGATAGCTGGATCATCTAGGATATCTTGGTCTGACATTTGTTGAACAATAGACCGAACCGTGGCCCAAAAATTCCGCAAAAGGGGACAATACCAGAATATATGCAGTAATGTGCCTTTCTCTATCAGGCATCTCCAGTAGCGGTCTGATACAGCTGGGAAAATGTGGTGTAATTTCTCCGGGGTTCGGTACCATCGCGAAACCACCTTAAAACAAATTTCTTGGTATTTACTAGCAATAGACGCTTTATGGATCCAATATAAAATATTTTCCCTTTGTTCTGTAGATAGCAAAAGACCCAACTCAGCCTCCCAAGACCTAAGAAACATAGGTGTGTAGTCGGGGGGTGGGGTCTGTAGTAGCCTATAAACTACAGATAGAGTGTGTCTGATACCACCCGTCACCAAGCATAGATGCTCGAAAACAGTAAGGGGTCTACAATAGGATAGGGCCGAGCGGAGAGTAGACAAGAAATGGGTGATCTGCAAGATTTTCCAGAAATCTAGTTGAAATTCTCCTGCCGCCCCTCCTAACTCCTCCGGGCTGATCCATCTGCCTGATCTGATAAACTGTAACGCTCTACAAATACCAGAAGAGAGCAATTCTTTGAATCTCCTGTCTTCCAACCCAGGAGGAAAGGACAGGTTGCCCAGGATCGGGAAGAGAGGCGAAGTTTCGCACGGTCAATTCCCATGTATAACCCACCGTAGGGTGAGATTTAAGTCCTGGGAAAGCCGATATCGGCAGCCAGGGAATGAGGCTTAGAGGTGTTGGGCAAAAACATTGTTCCAGTGATATCCACTGTTTAAAATCTCCATCTTAAAATCTCGGAGTAGAAAAAAGTTGCTACAAGTGGTAACCCCGAGTCACACTCGGGGTATGTAAACCTATAGGAAGGTAATAGTAAATAGAGCCTTACCTGATCCGCCGTCTTCTTTCTTTTTCCTTCTTCCTCCTTCTGCATCTGATGAGTCACCAGGGAGCTCCCGGTGACGTCGGTGCGTGTGTACGTTGCCGGCGGGTCGGGAAATTCAAAATCCATTTGTATTGCATTCAATACAAAATAACTGTATTGAATGCAATACATTGGATTTTTATGTGTAAAAGCAGTACATTGTTTTCAAAAACATTTATTTTACAGTATATATAATAGTATGAGTATAATGTGTATTTTTTTTTTTTAATTATTTTTTTTTTTTTTTAAATATTTACATTTTTTAATTTATTCAGTTTATTGTTTTTACATGATTTTGTGTTTCAAACTTTATTATACTCATACTATTATATTATACTGTAAAATAAATTTTCATAAAAAACAATGTACCACTTTTAGACATATAAAACCAGAAAGAAATGAACCGCTAGGGAGGTTAAGTCATTAAGCACTGTGGAGAGCAGTGGGAGGTAATTCCGTTCAAATATTTCCGAGAGTGTTTTGGAAATTTTCGTGCCTAGCTACGTAATTGCATGGGGTTCCCAACGAAAGGCAAATAATTGTTGGAGGTGGAAGAGGACTACATTTAAAAGTGTTATATCCAAGGGTGCTGATTTGAAGTAGTTAATTTTGAAATTTGACATAGATTTAAATTCACTCAGAATTGTCATGAGATTAGGCAAAGAGATGATAGGGTTGGTTATGGCGAACAGCAGATCATCAGCGTAAGCTGCCACTTTCTGGGTCGAGCATCCCATATCTAAGCCCGAGATAGCAGAAGAGGCACAGATCATCTGAAGAAGTGGCTCTAGGGACAGAATAAAGATCAAAGAGGACAGGGGACAACCCTGTCTTGTGCCATTAGAGATGGAGAGAGGGTCTGAAATCAGTCCATTCACTCTGACCCTGGCCGTGGGTTCAGTGTAAATGGCTCTAATTCATGAAAGCATTCGGGGGCCTAAACCTATGTGTATTAGGGTTTGATCAATGTAGAGCCAATGTACCCGGTCAAAAGCTTTTTCAGCGTCTGTGGACAGCAACATTAGCGGGATATGTTTGGATGTAGTGTAAAATATCCAATTCAATACTCTGGTCGTGTTGTCTCTGGCCTCCCTGCCGGGCATGAAACCAACTTGATCCAGATGGATAAGAGTGTGCATGACCTTGATCAGTCTGGTGGCCAGACCTTTTGCAAAAAGGTTCTGATTAAGGAGGGAGATAGGCCGGTAGCTAGCACATGAAGAGGGGTCTTTACCCTCCTTGACCGTGATGGTGGCCCACAGGGAGTCCAGAGAGAACCGACCACCTTCAGTAATATGGTTATATGCTGCTAAAAAATGAGTCGCCAAAGGAGCCTGAAAAGTTTTATAGTATGATAAAGGCAACCCATCCAGTCCAGGTGTTTTACCAGTGGGGGTGTCTCTAATGGCCGCACTAAGTTCCTCTGCCGAGATAAGAACTTCCAATATCTCTCTATTAGACAGAGAAAGAGAAGGCATCTTGGAGTCCGAAAGATATTTTCGGATCGCCCGTAACCTCTCTCCTATCACCACGGAGGAGGAAGGCTTCGAGATATTATATAGTATAGAGTAGTATCTGCGAAAGGATTCCACTATGTCTTTAGTAAGGTAAATCTTACGTCCACAGTTGTCCGTGAGAAAAGGGATAAAGGAGCGAGTTTTTTGTACACGGAGAGCATTGGCTAGTAGACGGCTGCTTTTGATGCCGTGTTCGTAAAACAACCTCTTGCATTTAGTAAGGGTAAATTTAGCCCTGTCGAGGCAAAGTAATGACAGTTTCTCACGGGGAACTCAGAGTTCCTTACCTATCGTAGGATCTAGGGAAGATTTATGAGAAGATTCTAGGATTGTAATACGATTGAGAGTGTCCCCTATCTCCTTCTGACGTTCCCTTTTGAGCCTCGTCCTATGTTTGATAAATAAACCTCGTATGACTGCTTTGTGAGCCTCCCAAAGTAAGAGGGGGTTGGTCTCAGGAGTAGCATTGGTCTGAAAATAATGGGATAGTTCAGAATTGACATCTGCCTGGACAGCTGTATCCTGGAGAAGAGATTCATTTAGGCTCCAATTCCAAGATTTGGGGCAAAGATAAGATAGTTCGATAGAAATGGATACCGGAGCATGATTTGATAAAGTTATTGAGCCAATGGAACAAGACTTCACTCTGTGTAACTCAGAATGTGGGAGCCAAAAATGGTCAATCCTTGAGTATGAACTATGGGGGGAAGAATAAAATGTGTAGTCCCCATCTTGGGGATGCAAAACGCGCCAAACATCAAGGAGCCTATGTTGGGATAGGGTTTTCAGGATTCGACCATTGTTACGGGGCGAAGAGTGATTGGGTCCACTACGAGAAGTGTTCATTGTCCAATCTGTTGTGAAATTAAAGTCTCCTCCCAAGATCAAGATACCTTCCTGAAATTTTTCTAATTTCTCAAGGGTCTCAGTTAAAAATGAGGCCTGTCCGTTATTAGGAAGGTATATGGATGCTAAAGCGACTTTAGAGCCTTTTAAGTTCCCTTTAATAAAGAGGAATCTGCCTTCCCGGCAGCTCAGTTGATCCTTAAAATGCCATTTGACAGAAGAGGCTACCAAAATGCTGACTCCCTTAGATTTAGATGAATCAGTACAGCTATGATAGACTATCGGGTACCTCTTGTTGCCAAATCTCAGGATCCTATCAGTGCAAAAGTGAGTTTCCTGTATGAATGCTATTTGTGTTTTTAATCTGTGTAGTTCCGCTAGTATCGTGGAGCGTTTTTCTGGGGTATTCAACCCTTTGTTGTTATACGTGACCACTCTGACTGGACCCATTACAAAAATATTGAAAGGGGCCCGCAGGCTATCTCAATGTTTTAGATACTCCTAGGAGCTAGGGTGGGGGTTTAGGAGGGGGTCAGATGAGGGGGAAGGTAATACAGGGGGGCAGGGCAATACAACAAGACAAGCAGTTAAAAGAACATATAAAATAGGGACAAACAAAAACAGTATGCGCAGATCAGCTGCGCAAATTCCCTTGGGAGGGGTGGCTCAGGTGGTCAGGGCGAGAGCCTCACTGCCGGGCCTTTCATATGGGTGAATAAATAACCATTGATTCGGGGAGACATGCTTTTGGGGCTTTCCGTTTCAACTTTATGCGCACAGAGGTAGCAAATCCGCTACCTTTCGTCAACTAGGAGATTTACCTACTTTCCTGGAAACATTTGAACTACCCCAGATTAAGCTCCCAGGAGTAATGGGCGAAGTCACAGAAGGACTGTTAAAGCAAAGTTTTTGTTCCAGCTCCTAACGTGGTTGACAACAGTGTATCATTTAGGCGCCAATGAAATTCATTGGACCTAGGAATCAAAGAAACACATTCAATCATTACAGGAGAGTAGTCAGACCAGGGGGTAGCCAGAATTTTCGATCTACTCACCAGTGAAAGAAACTGTAAGTGGGCAAAAATATGATCAATGTGGGTTAAACTTCCATGTGATAAGGAATAAAATGTATAATCCTTCATCATGGGATTGATCTCTCTCCAAACATCTAGCAAATGGTATTGTGAAAGCAGTTCTGAAATTTTTTTGGAATGAGGAAATAATAATTTAGCACCTTTCAGGTTAGAATGGTCTTGTTTAGGGTCTAAAATCAAATTGGAGGCTCCCAGCACCAACTAAAGGGTACATATCTATGAAATGCTATCCTCTCTTTATTCCTCAAACACCGACTGAAAAACTTGCGGGTAGTTTTTCTGGAAATATTTCGGGCAAGATGTGGTAGAAGGGTCTCTTGCAGACCCAAAATGCCTGCAGGGATAGACGAATAGTAATTACTTACCGCCGTTTATTGGGGGAATTAAAGCCTTGCACATTCAGGGAAATAATCATCAGTTTTAACATCATAAAGTGGAATACATTCTGAGTGCTGATGCAAACAGTGCATACCATATCTGCCCCCTTCGGTTGAGGGGGATCTGCTAGGTTGCATAAATTACTTCTTGGTAGGAGAACGCTTGCCCTTTATGACTTTTTCCCACATCGGCAACACACGGGGAGAACGCTGAGGTCAAGGTGAGGACCTGGCAGGTGAAGAAGATTCCGGTAGACAAAGCTTCTAATGCTCAAAAAGATCCCGTGCTGCTTATGGCCTAGAAACAGCGTGCTGTTGTTTGCGATAAGGGAAAATAAGCTTAAAGGGGAACCCCCAGTGATACCTGATCTCCTGTTGTTGCAGAATGTGAGAAAAGGCTTCAGGGCCTTCCTTTTCTGGATGGTTTGAGGTGCAAGATCTGCGAAGACATGGTAGGAATGCGATTGGATGGCGAGGTCGTGTTTATTTCAAGTGGCTTTAATTATTTCCTCTTTTGTTTTTTAAAAGGTGGGTCGCACAATTATATCCCTGGGATGTCCTTCTGGTTTCTTGGAACCCAATGCACGGCGAATTCCAGTCTGTCAGGAGGAAGGTGAGGGAGCAACTCCTGCAGCAGTGCCAGATTAAATCCAGATAAGACCACAATAGACTCAGGGATCCCTCTAATTTGGAGATTACCCCTGAGAAGACTATATTCCGGTGTTCATGGAATTGCAACAGAAGATTATCCTCTGTCATACGTACAGAATTACTGTATTATTGCAGCTTGTTCTGTCAACTTGAAACTTAAAAAATTCAATAAACATATGCAAAAAAAAAAAGAGGTGCGCATGCACTGTGTCAGCTTTGCGCGTGCCAGGAATTTATGAACGTCACTTGGACCCGCCAATCAAGATGACCAAAGATTGTCTACAGGAAGAGAAGAAAGAAGAAGATGGCAGTAAATGGGGACAGGTAAGTATTGTGGGTTTAGTTCCACTTCAAGTGTAGATTTAAAAATGATTTTAAAAACATTACATCTACAAAGATATATGCAAGTTATTGAATAGGTTACTTTATTTATCGCTGCATAAAAAGGTATTTCCATAAAATTGAAGATTAGATTTGTTCAATATTTACTAATTGATTTTGTAAATGAAACAAACCAACACTTTTACTGTATGTATTTGTTGAATCCTCATTGCATCAGGCAAAAATAAATCATTATGGCGAGCCTTAGTGGCAGCTGGAGTAAACAGGGACAATTTAGGAAATGCCTGTGTCACCTGTGGCTCCTGTTGCTTCCAGTCTCCCCTGTGTCCGCAGTGGCCCCAGTGTCACTGGTGTCTGTCTCCTGAATCACTGGTAATCGACCCCTGCCGTGTGACCTGACCTCTCTTGCTTGCTGCCTGCCTTGACCCCGGCCTTCCTCAACTATCCTTCTGCTTTGTGATTTGGTACCGTGTTTCATATTGCCCACCTTGGTGTGCCCAAGGACCGCAACCTGGCAGTAGCCAGCGGCGCAACAATTTCGCCATCAGAGGTTCTGGAGAAGACCTGGTTACTGCTTAGACTCTGTGCCTTGGTTCTTCTCAGGGCTCTCACCACCTCTGTGCAGCCATAGCGCCCCCTAGTGGCCCTGTCTCCCCGAGGGTGACATGGATACCTCCATTTTTAATATTTTTGAGTCCCTGTGATAGGCCTGACCATCTACCGTGGGTTGTGGTCTTTAGACCATGCAATCATTAGTAAGAAAACACTTGACCTCGAACCAAGAACCTTTAAGACTTTTACCAGAAATTTTTTGTTCAACCTCACTCTGGTATCAGGGTCTCCTATCTGGATTTAAAGGGATGTATTTTGGGACCTTTGGCTCTATGTAGTCTTGAGGAATTAGTTGAATCATTGAGGCCATACCATTTACCTATTTTGGCACTCATCCACATTCTTCATTTACTTTAATTGCCAAAACAAAAAATAAAATGCTCAAGGATTAGAAAATAATAATGATTAAATGATAAAAGCTTACACCAAAAGGTAGTAAGTGGTACTATCTTTTGGTGTAAGCTTTTATCATTTAATCATTGATCTACCTTAGGGGTTCATTCTCCTGGATTACAGGGAACACAAGTAACATTAACATAAACAGGGATTAAGCAGCAGGTGTACAGGAACTAGTTCACAGAACTAGGAAGCTCGGCAGTAGTAAGACTTGTTGCACGAACACAAATTACAGTCCGTGAGCTAGCTAAATAGCTAGGGCTGATCAAGAGGCTATTTCCTGATTGGCCAGCGGATAGGACGGAGTTGATAAAGCTCAAACAGAGTTACGCCCAGCAACACAACTGCAAGCATTCACAGGAGAGTGATGCCTGTGCTTTAGTGAGGAACAGGTAAGTGTGACATTACCCCCCTTTTACGGGGCCTCCCCACCCGCCGGGATCCAGGTTTAAGGGGAAAACAAAGATGAAACCTCTTAGCAAGAAGGGGTGCAGACACATCTGTAGCTGGAACCCATGATCTCTCTTCAGGACCAAAACCTTTCCAATCAATTAGGTACATTAGCTTTTTACGAGAAAACTTGGAATCCAGAATTTGATGGACTTCATATTCCTGAGAAGAATCGGGTGCAGGAGTAGCCAGCGGAGAGGGATGAGAAAAGCCGTTCAGGACCAACGGCTTAAGCAGAGACACATGGAAGGCATTGGGCAGCTTGAGATGTGAGGGTAGACGTAACTTGTAGCAAACTGGATTAACCTTGGCAGAAATAGCATAGGGCCCCATAAATCGAGGAGCAAATTTCAGAGAAGGCACTTTGCAACGAATGTTCTTTGTGGAGAGCCAGACTTTATCTCCAGGTTGAAGTGCCCGAGAGTGGCGTGTTTCAGATGCAGGTATTTCAGCAGAGCAGGGTATAGGAGACGGAAGGCGAGGGTGTTTGCCATAGACAATGTAGAAAGGTGATTCTTTGGTGCTGGTGCTGACAAGGTTGTTGTGGGCGAACTCCGCCCATGGTAGCAGTGCTACCCAGTCATCATGGTGGACAGAAACAAGGGCTCGGAGATATTCAGGGCTTGATTAACTCTTTCTGTCTGCCCATTAGTCTGCGGGTGATATGCTGACCACAGGGATGTCCAAAAGCCCTTCCAAAAGCGAGAGGTAAATTGCACCCCACGATCAGAAACTATATGCGTGGGCATACCGTGAAGCCTAAAAATTTCACGAATGAAGACTGGCACCAACGCGGCTGCTGGTGGTAAAGCTGGTAGGGGTACAAAATGAGCCATTTTGGAAAAGCAATCCAAAACCACCCAAATGACCGTACAGCCATCGAAGGGTAGGAGATCCGTAATAAAATCCGTGGACGGGTGACACCAAGGCTCCTTAGGAATGGGCAGAGGAAGAAGTGGTCCTGCTGAAGCACAAGTAGACGACTTGGTTTGAGCACAAAAGCACACGCCTTATCATAGTCCGTCACATCCTTACGAAGGTTGGGCCACCAGTAAAGACGAGAGAGAAAGGTGACAGTTCTGTGAACGCCTGGGTGGCCAGACAGTTTGGAGTCATGTGCCCAACATAGTATTTTGTTGCAGAGTTTGGGAGGCACCAATGTTTTTCTGGGCGAATAGCAGATTCCTGAATGGAGGTCAAGGCAAGCATACGGGCTGGTGGGATAATAAACTCTGGCTCAGCAGTGGTTTCAGAATCCTGTGGATCAAAGGAGCGGAAGAGAGCGTCAGGTCGGGAGTTACCGGAACCAGGTTTAAAGGTAATTATAAAATCAAAAAGGGAAAAGAACAAAGACCAACGAGCCTGCCGAGGGTTGAGGCGACAAGCCGACTGTAGGTATTGGAGGTTTTTGTGATCGGTGAAAATAGTGACCTTGTGAGGAGAGCTGACCAAAAGATAGCACCATTCTTCTAGAGCGAGTTTGATGGCCAGCAACTCCCTGTCTCCAATGGAGTAATTCTTCTCTGCTGGGAAGAATTTCTGTGAAAAGAACGCGCATGGACGTCGAGCTCTGGTGGGGGTCTGGACAAGAATAGCTCCCACTCTGACTGAGGAGGCATCCACTTCTGTTGAGAAGGGCTTGGAAACATCTGGCCTAATCAGGGCTGGGCCAGATAGAAAGGCTTTCTTTAAGGAATGAAAGGCCTCAATAGCTTCAGAGGGCCAGTTCTTAGGGTCAGCATCCTTTCGGGTCAGTGCAGTGATGGGCGCTACCAGCGTGAAGTATTTTTGGAGGAACTGCCGGTAGTAGTTGGTAAAACCCAGGAAACGCTGAGTAGCCTTAAGACCGCTGGGTAGAGGCCATTTGGAGATAGCTGTAACTTCCTCAGGGTCCATAGAGAGGCCATCCTTGGAAACAATGCAGCCCAGAAAGGGCACCTGGGTGCATTCGAACAGGCACTTCTCTGCCTTAGCGTAGAGTCGGTTGTCTCTGAGTCTCTGTAAGACAAGACGGACATGCTATCTATGAGTATGTAGGTCAGGAGAAAAAAATCAAAATGTCATCCAAATTGACAACGACACAAATGTACAGAAGGTCACAAAATATTTTGTTGACAAAGTGTTGGAAGACAGCTGGGCCATTGCAAAGATCAAAGGGCATCACCAGTTATTCATAATGCCTATCCCTGGTATTAAATGCAGTCTTCCATTTGTCCCCCTCCTTTATTCGAATTAGGTTGTAGCCCCCTCGGAGATCCAGTTTGGTGAAGATTTGGGCACCACGGAGACGGTCAAAGAGCTCAGAGATAAGTGGCAGTGGGTAGCGGTTTTTTAATAGTGATGGCATTCAAACTACGGTAATCAATACAAGGACGAAGGATCCCATCCTTCTTTTGGACAAAGAAAAATCCTGTGCCAGCGGGGAAAGAGGACTTACCAATAAATCCTCTCTGCAGATTCTCCTGGATGTATTCACTAATAGCCTTGGATTCCGGAAGACTGAGGGGGTATACCCGACCTCTGGGAGGTGTGGAATTAGGTATGAGGTCTATCGCACATAGTCATAGGAGCAATGGGGAGGAAGTTGCTCGGCCTGGCATTTGGAGAAGACATCTTGGAAATCCTTGTACTGGATAGGAATTGATGGAGCCAACTCTGATGTGGAGAGTGCAAGAGGCCTGAGAGGTTGGAGCTTGGTGAAACACAGAGAGTGACAGGAAGGGCCCCAAGCCAATACCTCTGGAGTAGACCAATCTAGCACTGGAGAGTGTTGTTGAAGCCAAGGGAGTCCCAGGATGACTGCAGAGGAGGCCTGGGAAAGTACAAGGAAGGTTATTATCCCTTGATGTAGCACTCCCACAGTCATATGCATGGGTAAGGTGCAGAAGCGGATAGGTCCGCAGGAAAGAACGGTACCATCTACCGCAGAGATACGCAGGGGTTGAGTCAGTGGTTCTATGGGCCGGGCAACTAAGTATGGATGTCTTGTGGTGGAGCTGGATTGGTACTGAGGAACGCTGAGTGGAAGGGAGAGAAGAGTGACCTAGCATGCCCCCCTCAGAGCATACTAGGCGCTGAAGTTTCCCGGCCTCTGTGGGCAGAATTTAATAAAATGTCCTTTCAATCCACAGTAAATGCAGAGTCCTGAGGATAGGCACCGGGATCTCTCCTCCAAGGATAGGCCTGAGCGACCCAGTTGCATGAGCACTTCTGACGAAGAAGAAACAGGGGAGACTGGGGGTCCCAGAGGCTGCTAAAAGGATGGAGCTAGTGGTAGGGAGAAGACCTTGCGGGAGCGGGTTTTAACCTTGGTGAACGTTCCTGGAAACATATATCAATCTGAGTAGCCAGGGAGATCAGGTCATCCAGAGCAGTGGGAGTCACTCGACCAGCCAACTCATCCTTGCAGTCAGAAAGACCCTGCAAGAAGGTAGCGTGGAGGGCCTCATTGTTCCAGGAGAGCTCTGCCGCCAAAGTCCGAAACTTAACAGCGAACTGGGCCACGGTAAATGACTCTTGGCGAAGATGCAGGAGAGCCCTCTTAAAAAGGCTCAGAAAAGCTTCAAATGCTACAGGTGACCAGATCCTTTCTTTCCCAGAGCAGAGACACCCACGCCAAGGCTTCTCCAGAAAGCAGAGATATCGCATACGCCACTTTAGCCCAGTCAGTGGGGAAGTTTTGTGGCTAAAGCTCAAATTGAATATTGCAGAGGTTGATGAAGCCAGGACAGGTCTTGGGATCCCCAGAAAATCATTGTGGGGGTGGTAGGTACAGTGCAGAGGCCAGTGTACTGCAGGAGACTGGACTAGGACTAGAGGTTCAACAGGTGCACTGGAGGGGGGACCAGAAGCTGATCTAGGCGGGTGGTGGTGAGCACATGAAGCTGGCGGAGTACCTGGGTTTGAGTGGCTTCCTGGATGTCCATCCTCTGGGCGAGTAATTGGTTGGGGTCTGCGGAGGTCTGGGAGAGTGTATACATGGTTCGTACAAACTCTCTCCACTCTCCTCCCTGTTGGTGTTCCCCAGGGGTCAGTCCTTGGACCGGTTCTCTTTTCTCTATACACCTCCTTCCTCGGTAGTCTCATATCCTCCTTTGACTTACAGTACCATCTGTATGCTGATGACACTCAAATCTATCTGTCCATCCCTGACCTGTCTCCCTCAGTCCTGGATAAGGTCTCAAGATGACTGTCGGCCATCTCATCATGGATGTCTGACCGATTCCTGAAACTCAACCTGGATAAAACAGAACTCATCATCATCCACCCCTTAATTTCCAAATCTCCCCCTGACATATATCTAACTGTTAACAACAATGTTATTCGGACCTCCCCTTAGGCACGTTGTCTTGGTGTCCCCTTTGATTCTGCCCCCTCATTTACCCCAGGTCCTGTCACTTTCACCTACGCAACATCTCCAAAATACGCCTCTACCTGTCCCCTGAGACCACCAAACTCCTTGTACATGCTCTTATCATCTCTCGTCTGGACTACTGTAACATCCTCCTCTCTGGTATTCCACTAACCCGACTCTCTCCTCTACAATCTTTTATAAATGCTGCAGCCAGACTCATCCATCCTACCCACCGCTCCTCTTCCGCTGCATCTCTTTGCAGATCTCTACACTGGCTTCCATTTCACCTTAGAATAAAATTCAAGCTCTTGTGCTTTGCCTTCAAATCCCTCCACAGTTATTGTCCCACTTACATTTCTGGTCTGGTAAAAAAGTTGTTAGCCCTGTGGGTCTTACCGGCGCCACTGCTCCTAATTGCAGGCACGGGCACCTGGTCCTATCATTTAGGTAGAGTAACCCCACTACCTGTGTTCCATGCCAGAGTTTCCTTCCTGCTGGAGACTTGCACTGGTGTTTGAGCTGGCGTGGGTGTGTCTCTCTTAATCTAACACATACACACAAGGTAACACATACACGCCCTCTGTTTCTACAGCCTATGGCTGGATCTCTGCAGGTATTTAAAGGCACCTCCTACTACAGGAAGTTGCCTGAGCAATCTCAAGGTATTAGCCTGTCTAACTCCTAGTGCAAAGGTGTTTCCTCTGTTTGCTTTGCTGTGTACCGGACCTTGTTTACTTACCCTTGGACCCTGACCTCGGATTACGTTTATGGACTTTTGCCTGATTGCTGCCTGACCCTGACCTCGGATTACGTTTATGGACTTTTGCCTGATTGCCGCCTGACCCTGACCTCTGATTATGTTTATGGACTTTTGCCTGATTGCCGCCTGACCCTGACCTCGGATCTTGTTTATGGACTTTGTCTACCATCACCCTATTGGCCACGCAAGCCCCTCGGTGCTTGCACCGGGTACCCTGACCCCTCTGGTCAGCTGCCACTGACCTGGGGGTTGCTCTGGAGTGGCACCTGGCAGCTACCCTGCGGCCCAAGCCTATCCTCACCATCAAAGGCTCTAGTGAAGACCAGGTAGCGGCTTAGTTACGCCCCTCCAGAGCATACCCAGTCAGTGGCACAGTGGGTGAACAACCGCGTGCATAACAAAAGTACGCCCCCAGCCGCTCTCTCCGCTCCTCCAATGACCTACTAATGACTTCCTCACTCATAACCTCATCACACGCACGGATACAGGACTTCTCTAGAGCTGCCCCAACTCTCTGGAATGGTCTTCCTCATCCTATTTGGCTTGCTCCTACTTTCTGCTCATTTAAAAGAGCACTCAAAACCCATTTTTTCAAACTTTCCTACCCATCTTCTTCTGTCTTTTGAAACCATCACTTCTTCCCACCACTACATATCCCCCTCCTATTGTGTGTAAATTCCCCCACCTACTAGATTGTAAGCTCTTCAAGGCAGGGCCCTCTCCTCCTGTATCACTCTCTGTATTAGTCTGTCATTTGCAACCCCTATTTAATGTACAGCGGTGCGTAATATGTTGGTGCTATATAAATCCTGTTTATTAATAATATTAATAATAATAATAATAATAATAACTGTCACGCACGGAGAGACAGGACCACTAGGGGTGCTATGGCCTGCACAAAGGTGGTGTGAGCCCTAAGAAGGGCCAAGGCCCAGAGCCTAAGCAGTAACCAGGTTTTCTCCAGAGCCTCTGATGGTGAGGATGTTGCGCCGCTGGTTACTGCCAGGTTGCGGTCCTTGGGCAGACCAAGGTGGACAAAGAGGACAGGTCACATGCCAGGGGTCAATAGCCAGGGATCTAGGAGACAGACGGCACTGACGCACAGGCCACTGCGGGCACAGGGAACACAGGAAACAGCAGGAGGTACAGGTGATCCAGGGATACCCACAGGCAGACAGTAACATCACAGGGAAGTTGGCTGGGAACCAACAGACTGGACAACGAGGGGTTAACACAGGAGCTGGACACTGGATTAAGCAGCAGGTGTACAGGAACTAGTTCACAGAACTAGGAAGCTTGGCAATAGTAAGACTTGTTGCATGAACACAAAATACAGTCTGTGAGCTAGCTAAATAGCCAGGGCTGATCATGAGGCTATTTCCTGATTGGCCAGCGGATTGGACGGAGTTGATAAAGCTTGGAAACAGAGTCATGCCCAGCAACAGAACTACAAACTTGCGCAGGAGAGTGATGCCTGTGCTTTAGTGAGGAACAGGTAAGTGTAACATAAATTATACAGACAGTAGCAATAACGAAGAACCACAGCAAACACATTAGAAATTAGACTAAAAACATGGTAAACAGGGAGAACATTAAAAAAAATAACCAGATAAACATCATATAAAGACCATGCTAAAAAAAACACTGCTCCGCTTTCTTGGTTGCTCCTGCAGCCCTAACAGAACTGTGGCATGTGTTCTGCATCCAAGAACAGATATCACAGCTCCGTTGGGGGTTGCAGGAGCAATCGGGAGAGCAGAGTTGCCAGGAGAGCAGAGCAGAGCTCTGCTGATTGCTCCGGCTTGTGATTGGATGAGAAAAGGGAAACCCTGATGACGGCTTAAATATCATCAGAGTTTACCTTTTCTCAGCTATTCAGCCATTCAGTACTAGAGGTGAATGGGGACAAGTCTCCCACTTTCAGAGTAATTTCAGTAACCTCAAAAACTACACTTATCCAGAATTGGCCATTCCCCGTGGGTGCCGGATAACCGAGGTTCTACTGCATTAGGTACCAATCTAGTTGAAATAGTGATACCATTATAATATGAGAGTCTGGCTATTTTTATAGCAAACCAACTAAAAGGACTGAAAAAACTCAGAAAACAGTGCGTTTGGGGGAGAGAAGAGGAGGGAATGTGGGGCAAGGGGATCTGTAGGGGATTAACCTCTTAGTGTAAGGCTAAAACAAAAACCCCTAATAATTCCAGTATTCAAGAAGACCATATTTATAAAAAAAAACAAAAAAAAAATGGGGAGATTCTCCTGAGATAGCAGGCACCTGTTCTAGTTCTTCTACTATTGTATCAGTGACTCTGGATATCACTTCTGCAAAATTAAGAGAGGGTTTTTCCAGGCTGATGCTATTGTTTGCCTCATGGCAAACAAGACAATAGAAGCCAACTTATGGGAATGCCTGCAGAGAGGAGATTGTTAGCACTGCAGGTCGTGCCGGCGCCACTGCTCCTAATCGAAGGCACGGGCGCCGGGTCCTGTCTTTCAGGTAACCTCCTTCCTATGTTCTATACCTGTGTTGTGACTTGCTCTGGTGTTGAGCTGGTGTGGGTGTGTCTCTCCTTGTCTGAGGTAACACACGCCCTCTGTTTTCCCCAGCCTATGGGTGATTACCTGCAGGTACTTAAAGGCACCTCCTACTACAGGAAGTTGCCTGAGCAATCTCTGGCTTCCTCTGTGTTACTCTCTGTGCTAAGGTGTGTTCCTGTTTTGCTCTATCGTGTACCGGACCTTGCTGACGATTTTGGACTCTGCCTGTTTGCTGCCTGACCCTGACCTCGGATACGTTTTGGACTTTGCCTGTTTGCCGCTTGACCCTGACCTTGGATTACGTTTCTGGACTTTGCCTGATTGCCGCCTGATCTTGATCTTGGATCCTTGCTTCCTGACTCCTGTGGTCAGCTGCCACTGGCCTGGGGATTGCTCTGGAGTGGCACCTGGCAGCTACCCCGCAGCCCAAGCCTATCCTCACCATCAGGGGCTCTAGCGAAGACCTGGTAGCTGCTTAGTCACGCCCCTCCGGAGTATAACCAGTCAGTGGCACAGTGGGTCCACACCCGCTTGCATAACAGTTTGCTCAGGCCATGGACCCCGCTGATCCGAACCTTCCTAGCACCATCGAGTTACGCCAGGAGTTGGCTCAGCAGCGTGAGCGTCAGGATCAAATACTGGCCTATCTTCGCAATGTGAATATGCGCCTGAACGATTTGACATCTGCCAATCCAGCGTCATCAAGCTTCCCTGCTCCAACTAATTCAGTACCTGTCCCAGTCACCTGTCCTGTCGGAGTATAACCAGTCAGTGGCACAGTGGGTCCACACCCGCTTGCATAACAGAGATATGCGCCTGTGTAGCTGGGCTTCCTGTGGATAACTTGTGGGACAATGTGCACGTTCTAATCCAACTTCTTTTGGCTATAGGACACTCCCACCAAATGTGCAGGCAAGTACCCTCGGCTCCACATCCATGAAAACACTTAGAAGATCCCCCCCCCCCCACTTAGAAGAATGACATTATCTATACATACTGGGGACATGTGCCATCTAAACAACAATTTGTAGGCATGCTCTTGTGCCAAGATGTTGGGAGAACATTTCTCCACTGCTAACCATATCTCACCCCATTCCTCAGGTGCTAATGTACACCCCAGTTCAGCTTTCCATTGCAGCACATAGGGAAGTTGTTGCATACCAGCTGAAATCAAGGTTGCATAAAGTAATGGCACCATACCAGTGGAGGTTGGATTGTGGAAGCAACAAGATTCAAAGGCAATCAGAACAAGATGAAGTTTTGAACAGTTTCTACGCAAAGACTGCAGAAAATGTCCTTTTTGCAATTATCAGAAATATTCTTTGGGGGTAGATGCCAGAGTTCTTGTAGATAAGCAAAAGATTTTACACCCGTAAGTGTACATAAATTGCAAAGGCCTTGCAGCCCACCAGCCAAAGGCCAAAGAATTTTCGTATGCCGGTAGGAAAAACAAGCATTGCAAAACCCCCATCAGGGGTAAATGTGGTAAAAACCAACTCAGCCGAAAATTTGACTCTGTCCCATAGACCTAAGGAATGGGATAGGGTAGGATCTTCAATTAAAGGGCCCTTGGGCACAGGAGTCCAGATTAAATTATAAAACAGTACTGAGGGGTACTCTGACCTGTGCATATGTGACCATATGGGGAGCTCAGTATCCAAGCTCAAGGCAGCTAATGGAGCTAATTTAGCCACTACATAGTATTTGCGAAGGTGAGGAACTGAAAGTCCCCCAGATGTTTTGGGAATATAAAGAACTCTGGATAAATGAGGGTGCCAAGGAAAATTAAGTATCTTCCTTTGCTCTGAGATTAAAATATAGGGGGTCTGTATATAAATTAAAAAATATACTCTGCTTATATGAAGAATAGTTACTGCTTTGTATGTTTTTCTTTTTTTAGAGAGCAGCACCTGCAACAGAAACAGCCAGCCAGCAGGATGGCCTTGCAGGCTAAGCCTTTAAGCCCTTCTATACATGAGTGTTTCTATACACCTAAAAAGATTGATGTATTTCCTTGTTTTAATTTCTGTGCTTTAACTGATAACTGATAAAAATTTGATTTTCTCTGTTGAAGCAATAAATCTTCCTAATTAGGATCAACTGTCTCATCTCTGATGGTCCATTTGGTGACCCCTAAAGGAACCAGATAAATTTGGTGCCATGGTCCATTCAAGGAATTCCCAGACAGGGAAACTTGAACCCTGTGGCAGAGGCACAATCAGTGGCCATGGCAAGACCTTGTTTGTTTCTTAATACCAATAATTCTGCCCGCCGTGACTAGTAGCTTTGGTTCCGTGGATTGCTGAATTGGATTCTGGTTGGGATGAGAGGGTGAGATAAATGTATCTGAAATGTATAACCTGATACCTTACAGTAAAGTTTCAACTTCGACAGTGGCAATAGAGGTACCAGATATATTTGGTGCCATGGTCCATTCAAGGAATTCCCAGACAGGGAAACTTGAACCCTGTGGCAGAGGCACAATCAGTGGCCATGGTAAGACTTTGTTTGTTTCTTAATAACAATAATTCTGCCCGCCGTGACTAGTAGCTTTGGTTCCGTGGATTGCTGAATTGGATTCTGGTTGGGATGAGAGGGTGAGATAAATGTATCTGAAATGTATAACCTGATACCTTACAGTAAAGTTTCAACTTCGACAGTGGCAATAGAGGTAAAAGGAAGATGTGGGTCTTGCCTGTTGCTGCAATAGAAGGGTTTGCCACATTTCTGTGTGATGTTTTAGTAAAAAAGCATGACTTCAGAAAGAGAAGCAAGGGAGGCCAGAACATATTTACCTGATTTAAGAGACTGCCTGTGATTGAGTCTTTGGGTGAAGTTAGGGGAGCTGTGCAAAAGACTAACTAAGACCAAGGACTGATTCACGTTTGTAACCGGTTGCTCCTGGCGGGATGGTCATTCTCAGGTGAAACTACAGATTAATTAAGGGACTAAGACATTGTGATAGTGACTTGGCCAGCCGTTAAAAATAGTCATAGGTGAGGGTTGGATGAGCTAAACGAGAAGTTGCAAGAGGTCAACTCAAAAGACTAAGATTGAGATTAGAGGCAGGTGAAAATTGTGCCCCTAAAAGACCCGCTAATGGCTCTAATTGTCTGCACACAGAAATGATAAATAGATATGATGACTGGTTAAGCAAGACCACTGAGATAATAATATCATGGACTGTTAATGAATGTTATTCCCGAGTGTGGCTCAGGGTGGATTTTCTATGCAAAAAGTTGTAACCCCGAGCCATACTTGGGGTGGAATTTCCAGAGAGGTTAAAACTCCTACTTGTTCCCAGTTCCAGCGGTGTCCTCCAGTGGTGCCCGGGGTGTCCTCCAGCGATGTTGGCCTCTTCTTCCGGCCAGGCATCTGTGTAAGCTGGTGATGCCTGGCTGGCGTCTGCGCCCCCAGCGTGTGAACGTTGTGGGCGCGAGGCTAGGGGAAACAGATGCCGGCCGGGCATCTGCTTGCGAGTGTGTGCCTGGAGGGAAGGACCATACAGGCAGGCGGGACCAGGCAGGAAATTTAAAATGAAGAGGATTTTTAAATGCACCGCTTTTGCATTCAAAAATCCTCTTTGATCATACCGCCAGGGAGGTTAAGAACAGGATCGTCTTCTTCTGTATTATAAAAAAATTGTGTATTAATTTAAAAATCTTCATAGAAAGTTATAGCAGCAATTTAACAAGAATACATGAGTGTGAAAATGTGTATGTGTGTGTGAGATGACGCCCGATGGATGTGACAAGGTATATTATGGTTACAATACCTTATTTACCTGTCCACACATTTAAATATGGTCATACATACTGAAATAGAGAACAAAAACTATATGCTAATACAACTCATGGATAGTTGCTCCAGCCTTCTGGGCAGTCTCAAACTCCAAAATAGCATCAACTCTGTCAAGTATGATAGATAAACAACATATGTTCTGTCCTTCACTTGTACATGAATATGACATCATATAAACTTATGACTTTGATTTTCCAATATCCCCTCTTGAGTGTGAGACTTATTTGACACCTCAAAAGTTCAAAGGTTGACGTACTCAACTATTCATAAAATTGATACAATTGAAATCAGTCAACATTTTACTATAGCATTATTATAAATGTAGGTTTGTAAATTTTATGGTAATATTTATGTTTGTTGAATTTATGGTAAATTGTGATGGTATAAATAATCGAGTAATGATCTATACCAAGGGTTCGCAACCTACAGCTCGCAGGCCACATCCATCCCTCTCCTCATTCCCTCTCTGCTTTCTCTGCTCGTTCTCTTGTGGGGGAAAGGGAGCTCTCATCGCCTATGTTTCCCTATCGAGGTTGTGCTGCTATGAGAGGGAGCTGCCCCCCTCCCACCTTGTACTGTGTTATAATCCCAGCAGCAGCATGAGTGCTGTGTCTGTGTTGATGCAGCTGTCGTTATCCCCATGTATAAATCTTCATATCTCCTTCACTGATTGTCATAAAAACGTGAAATTTTCAAGGTACACAGGGGACCCTAAGAGCTGTTACTAAACCAAATGTAAACCCTCTACACATAACAAGTTGCCAGATTGTCCCCCTTCCCTATTAATGTTATACATATCATGCTACCTTGTCACACATAGCTATCTCCTTACTCTCTATGAACCACAATTTCTATGTAAGAAAAGGGAAATATGACTGCAAGTGCAGGACTCTTGTGGCTAACTCCAACTAACATTAAATCACTCCGGCACAATCACAAGATACAAAAACTATACTGCCATACCGTGCTACCCTGTCACACATAGCTGGCCAATTACCTTCTGTGAACCCCAATTTCTCTTTACCAGTAGAGAAAGGGAAATGTAGAAAAAGTGGGGGACCCTATGCTGCCAACCCCCCTTCCCCCCACACTACACTAAAATGCATCACTCCTACCATACCATGGTGCCATGTCACATATAAATGTCTGCTTATGTTCTTTAAACCCCAATTGCTCCTGAAAGGGGAGCTGTAGGTAAATTAAAATGTATGATAAGTGGGGGACTCTTGTGGCTAACTCCCACTAACATTTTATTGCTGCGGCACCATCACAAGATAAGAAAAACTTTACCAATCATACCGTGCCATCCTGTAACATATCTGGCCACTTACCTTTTGTGAACCCTAATTTCCTAGGTACAGGGAGATGTAGGGCCCTGAAGATGTAGTGGTAGAAACATGCCCCCCTTGGCTATCTTTTAAATGAATTGAATTTCTCTGGAAGTATCCATTGCAGAGATTCTGTCATCTCTTTTATTTGGTGCATGTATGTTACGGTAACTAGAAGCATTTCAATTTAATTTAATTTTAAATTAAAACTATTCTAGTTTTAAACATACATCTTTAATGTTTGTTTGCACTGTGGACCGCAAGTTTTATACCAATGTCAACAGCGGCCCCCACAACACAATTTTCTCTTCCTTTAAGCAAAGTGAAACCTATAGATAAAAGTCAAGTTATTGCAAATAATTTCATATGTATAAAAGAGTAGTCTTTTCCTCACCATTTGTATTTTGCTTTTACCACAAACCTTTATAATGTTGTTTATCATCAGGAGGCTATTTAGTCTTTTTTGGATACCCATGGCTGTTCACAAATTTTCTTCAGGTCACCATTGCATGTATCATCCAATTGATAGTAATCATTCTTTACTCAAAACCTGAGAATATACCTATCAGGATCAACATCACCATCAGTCACACATAGCAACTTTTTATCCCGAGCAGTGATTTCAACAAATCAGCTTGGACATCCGACAATGAAACATATAGTACCATTTACCATTCAACATGTGTAAAGTAACATGTTGGCATTCCTGTAGGCCATAGTATCCTAGTCCATAAGATCAACCAACATTAAGGTAAATTCTTTAGTGTGCATGGAGATGACAAAAGTTTGAATTGTCACTTCCTTTATGTCTCAATTGACAAAACATAAATATGTTTCAAGTGTTTTAATTACCGATGTTCCTCTGATAAAGTTTTTATTAACTCCTGACTGACACCTTATCATAAAGTCATCATGAAGTTTAACAAGGATTATCCTCTTTTCGTGACTGAAGTCTTTTTGCCCTATCTTCATAAATTAAAATTAGTTTTCTTATACTATCTTCATCACAGTGTACCATATATCTATAAATGATATAAGCTTTCATATGATACCATTATTAAACCAACATACAAATAAATATGTAAACCAATTTATCTTATCCTCCTGAGCGGTTCATTTCTGTCTGGATTTATATGTCTAAAAGCAGTACATTTTTCATGAAAATTTATTTTACATTGTAGGCCTGTAATTCTTAGGCATAACTCACCCGAATATGTCCAAACAAGAATCTGATTATAATAAAGTTTGAAACACAAAATCATGTCAAAATAATAAATTAAATTTAGTGATAAACTTTAAATAAAAAACACAAAAATCTGACATTTATCTGATCATTTATCTTATAAACGAATAAACATCCCGGGTGTGGTATATTTTAAAACAAGTCCAACATCACAACCCGAGCAGTAGAACCAGGTTTCTTTTCTGATTTTTTTCCTGGCGTCATCCTGCTTAGAGCAACACACTACGCACATTCTTGTTGGCGCTTCCTTTCTTACGCTTGGTGGTACATGGTCCATAAAGTGACGACCAGTCAGGCTTTCTGGGTTCACCACTGTAGTAGCACGACGTCCAACTCGACCTGTATCCATTTCTGCTGTTGGGTGTTTCAAACATATGGCCTTACAAATCTTCCAGATGAGATACAGGACTGTCATTCTTTTGTTTGAAAAGAATGCATGCAGTCTACAAGCACTGTTCCACAAAATGTCTGAAAATTTTTTTGTAATATTTTCTCTGTTGCTTTATAACGGCCGGATAGAAAGTCATCGCCTGGTCGGCTCTGTCAACACCTCCCATAGTGCTATGGTAATCCAAGACAACCTGTGGTTTAAGGATCTCTTTCCCACCTTTTGTTTTTGTCATAGCAGTGGCGGTGTTGTGTACAGTGCTCAAAAGCCAGACATCCTTCTTGTCACACTATCGCAGGGCCATCATTTTGCCTTTTTGCCAGGCAACTATTTCCCCAGTCTTCAGCTTCTGTTTGGCGAACATGGATGGCAATTTGCGCCGGTTAGCCCTAACGGTCCCATAAGTATCTGTTTTATGCTGGATCATAAACTCGAATAGTTCAGGGGAGCTGTAAAAATTGTCTGTAGTGACACAATATCCTTGATTGAGCAATGGCTCAATAAGTGACAGTACAGATGATGTTGCCACTCCATAGCTGCTGAATCTGGGGCTATATTTTGTGCCTTTCCCAGTGTATATTAGAGTGTTCCAAATTTACCCTGTTGCTGATTCACACAGCATAAGCGATTTGACACTGAACCGGGCTCCCATTGTAGGCCATTAGACTTTCATTTATGGTTATTTCCCTTTGAGGCACATAGCTGTTTCTGAAGTTATCCAAGATCATCTGATAGACCTCCCAACTTTTTTATACCTTGGGTGCAGGACAAGTGGTCTCATCAAATGTGTCATTATTGGAGAAATGTAGGTACTTCATGATCAAGCCAAAATGATATTCAAACAATCAGTCTATTTGTGGACCAATTCCACTTCTGCAGGGGTTTCCCCACCACTCCCTGGAGAATAACTAGCCCCAGAAAAAAGCGTGATGTTCTTTTCAGTGACAGGTTTCTATTTCCTGCTTCTGGAAAACCTGGTGTGTGAGGCAGCTAATTGTTGCTCGGCGTACCTGTTCGTTTCCTCAACAATTTTCTGAATGACTTTGTCATTTAGAAATAACTCCAGGAACGCCAAGGAGTTGTGTTCCACATCTACCTTCAGGCCAGGCTCCCCAGTAAATGGGAATCTTGGGGGCACTGGGTGATCCCTAATGTCAATCAAGCACCAAGTGCGAACATCTCTAACCTCAGTGACAAAATCTTTGCTGTCACTTTCAGTGTTCGATGACAGGTCTCCAGGCGAATCACTGTCGCTTTAATTCGCTCTCATTGGCTGCAAGTTGTTCATAAGCAGCTTGACTTGAGAGACACCTTTTGGAAGCCATGGCAGAGGTCAGAGCTGGTGGCAGGCAGAGACATTGTCAGAATCCAGGCAGAGGTCAGGGCAGACGGCAGGCAGAGACGTAGTCAGAATCCAGGCAGAGGTCAGGCAGCTGGCAGGCAGAGACGTGGTCAAAGGTCAGTCATTAAATGTAATGGCAGATAGGCAGGGCACTGTAGCACTGTAACACTCATTACTAGCTACTTTGAATGGGATTCAATACAGTTATTTTGTATTGAATACAATACAAATAAATTGAAATTCCCGCTACACAATGGCCACACGCACTCCCCGGTGAATCAGATGATGCAGAGAACGGCGGCCGGAGGAAGCTAGGAGACGGAAAGGACGATGGAGGACGAAGGAGAACGCCGGCAGATCAGGTAACATTCAATTTACTATTGTATTTTACGGCTTCAGCTACCTTGAGTGTGACTCAGGGTTACCACTTTCAGCATCTTTTTCTTACCCCAAGGTAAGAAAAACTCGGTGTTACCGCTGGGGAGATTAATATCATAAAGTATTAATATATCATTTACATTCATAAATGTGTTTCCTTTGGAACAAAAACCTATAAAAAATATTAGCATAGTTTTTTTTATTTCCTTGTAACCATATTCAAAAAATATTCTATCAAATTATTGCCATAACCATAGACCCATATTTCTTGTTCACATTATAATGATCTGTAATATATATATATATATATATATATATATATATATATAATTACGTGAAACCATTTTCATTACGCTTAATGTCATAATATGTAACTTTTCATATAGTTCAACTTTTCCTTATTATATTATATTTAATACTTATAGACAATTGTGTCAACATAATAAAAAAATATTCCTAACTAAAAAAATAATAGAGAATTGTGCTCATACTTTCTATCATTGGTTTTAGTAATTTCACCAAAAACAATTAATAAATATAATATTTCATAAATAATATTGACAAAATACATAAGAAAAACATCTTAATAATACCACCTCTGAGAAGGAATACTGTCTTGTAACAATTACCTCTGCAATGATCTTTAGTTTCATAACTCTGTAAGCATAACTGTAAGCAGTTGTACTAGTAAACACCTGTTGGTTGTCAATCTCTGACTGAGACTCTGTAACCTAAACTTGTAACCTAAACTTGTTACTTGTTTAAGTATTGCCTTAATTAGCATACATCATTTTGTAGACGTCTTTCAACCATTCAATAATTTACCCAAAATATCAACCCATGATTTTAAAACTAGCATTTAAAACTTTTCATTGTATCTAGGAACAATAAATAGATATTAATAATGCATCATTTTATTTACTTATTAATAATATTTTATCTTATCGTACTGAAGAAATTATTGTTAGGAGTTTGACCTATTCATAAAAGATTTTCCAATACCTATCTAGGCCCATTTAACATGCATCTGATGTTAATTAAATAAAGTCAGTCAAAGTTCAACAATAAATGTTTATCTTTATTAAAATTATTTATTATTAATAACATTTTACCTGGTACTAAAAACATATAAGACAAACCTAAACATGTAACAAATAATTACAATACCATGGTAATGTATTTAGTTTGTCTACTTTGCCAAATTATTTATTCTCCTTCTAGTCCTAAATTAACCCACTGCTGGTTGTAACGTAAATCCCCTCAAACTTTTCCTTTATTATGTTTTTAACTACCATGTGTCTTGTCCATCAACAAAAGACCCATGTTTTTTTTTTACTCACAAGTGAATCGATACTTACTGCTACAACAGCACGCAATGTGAGTTGTGACACTTACCTCTTCCTTATTAAAGCGCAGACGCCTCTCTCTTGAGCATGCAGTGATTTTTGACTCTCTTTATCAGCTTCACCGACCAATCAGGAAATAGCCTCTTAACCATCCCTGGCTATTTAGCTACCGTATTTTTCGGACCATAAGACGCACTTTTTTTCCCCCAGAAGTGGGGGGAAAAAGTCCCTGCGTCTTATGGTCCAAATGTATCAAAATGTATCCTTCCCAGCTGCTGTCCCGTCTCCTGTTCAGCGCGGCCAGAGTGACTGTCTCCTGTATCTTGCTCCCAGCGTCCTCCCACTCTCAGCATGATTTGTGTTTATGACTGTGATGTTGGTTTTTAATGCACATAAAATATTTTAGGACACTATTTGTTTCAGAATCTTTTTTTTTCTTCATTTCCCTTCTCTAAAAAACTGGTGCGTCTTATGGTCCAGTGCGTCTTATGGTCCGAAAAATACGGTAACTCAAACACAGCACTCAGCGTTTGTGCAACGTGTCTCCACTGGGGCTGAGCCCCTAGTTTTGTTGAGCTAGTTCCTGTACACCTGTTGGCTAATTCAGTGCTTCCTTTTATCAGCTCCTGTGTTAACCCCTCGTTGTCCAGTCTGTTGGTTCCCAGCCAACTTCCATGTGCTTTCCCAGTGTCCCTGTCTGTCTGTGGATATTACTGTGTCACCTGTGCCTCCTGTTGCTTTCAAGTGTCTCCTGTGTTCCCTATGTCTGCGCTGGCCCCTGTGTCACTGGTGTCTGTCTCCTGGATCCCTGTTTTTTGACCCCTGGCTTGTGACCTGGCTTCTCTTGCTTGCTGCTTGCCTTGACCCGGCCTTCCTCAACTATTCTTAAACTTTGTGATTTGGTACCATGTTTCATCCTGCCCACCCTGGTGTGCCTATAGGCCACGACCTGGCAGTAATCAGCAGCACAACATCCTCACTATCAGAGGCTCTGGAGAAGAGGTGGTTACTGCTTAGACTCTGCGCCTTGGCCCTTTTCAGGGCTCACACCACTTCCGTGCCAGCCGTAGCACCACCTAGTGGCCTAGTCTCCCTAAACGTGACATAAGTACAAGGTTATTTCTTTAAATTTACACTTTTGTTGATTAGTATTGTACACTGTTATCATTCAATGTGTTTATTGTCATAGTTATTATTAGTTTTAGTAATTAGTGATCAACATTCATTCTCATTCCTAATTTCCCTTCCTCTGGTCCATTCACCTTCCTATTCACATTAGAAGCTATCCCCAAAACCCAAAGTCATTTTTTAGAACAACTTCAACCCCAACTTGCATCCCCCATACCAAAAAAAGAGCTCCATGGAACATTATTACGTTATATATATATTTCATTATAAGTAACGAAAACATCACATAATTAGAGATGATCAATCTATCCAAATATTAATTAACAGAACAAGAAAGTCAAATTCTAAATAAGGGCCTTTCTTTTTGCCCTCCCCATAACGTGGATAAGTTTTAGATTATCAAGGACGTCAATCTTTTTGCCCGTAAACTAATCTTGAAAACACATTTTCTCTATAAATCTCTACTCCAACACCCTCCCAAATTGCTTTAGAATACAAGGATTTTAATATACAAGACTTCAGAATCCTAAGGGATCACCAACAAATGTTAATGGAGAATGAACCTCCCAACCAGAAGCCTTACCAGCCATACCTACAGACTCACATCAAGACCTCTTGGACTCATTATCTCGAAAACCGAGATCAACATTTTTTTCTTTGTGCAGATCTTCGTTGATCTAGTCACTCAAGAAATTTTGTCGTCACAATTTGTAAATCAATATGATACCTCAAATTTTACCAATGAACAATGGAAAGCACCACAACTTGAAATCTAATAGAAACATTATTATTAACCCTTCTGACAAAAGAGGAAACGTGGTAATTTTAGACACTAATCACTATAAAACCATATGTCTCCAAAAACTGAAAAATACAGAATGGTATCAATCAATGTCCCCTAATGTTATCCAGGAATTTAGAGATTAATTTTTTACCCTTATATGGGATGCTTATTCCACCAATGTAATTAACAAGAACACCAACAATTATCTCTAGATAAAATTTTCACTAATACCCACTTTCTACATATTCTCCCAAGTCCATTAGAATCTCATAGATCCCAAAGGAAGACCCATCATTTCCGGTATTAATTCAATTTCATCAAATGCCAGCGAGCTACTATACCATAGAATTACCATACTATTTGAAAGACGCCATCCAACTTTTAAAGATTACGAATGAAATGGAAGTCCCACCCAATACCATCATAGCTGCTAAAGATATTGAAGCCCTCTATAGCAGAATCCCCACGAGAAAGGCCTCCAAGCAATAATGAATTGTTTAAATGGAAACAAACTTCTAGTTCCGGAGAAAAATATATTAATTTTATCTCTATTATGATACATACTGGAAAAAAACATATTCACTTTTGACAATGTCACCTATCTGCAAGTGCAAGGGGTCGCGATGGGGACCAAATGTGCCCCGACTTATGCAAATCTCTATTTGGGTGAATGGGAAAGGGATCTCTTTAATACCATCAAAGAGAGTTCCTTTTGATGTAACATCTTTATGTGGAAACGATATATTGATGATGTCTTACTTATATAGACTGGCTAGGTGGAATCCCTTCAAACTTTCTTCAATTACGTTCAACTGAACAACTACAATCTAAAACTTACTATGGAACAAAGTCTCTCTCGCCTCCCATTTTTAGACCTATATATCTCAGAAAACGCAAACAACTTAGCACCACATTGTATAGAAAAGCCACAGCTGGAAATACCATATTACATACCAACAGCTCTCACCCATCATCTGTTAGTCAAAGTATCTGTCACAATACCTGTCGGTTCCTGCAGCGCTCCCCACCAAGCCCTCCTGCAGTGTTCTGTGCATATCTGCCTCATCAAGCTGCCAAGTGCAGTACTCGCTCTGTCTCTGTCTGAGTTAGCATGCAGCACTTCCTGGTCCCACATGTCTGTGGGCAGTCTTGCTCACACTGACACAGCTCCTTAAATTGGCAGAGGCTATTTAGTCTCAGCAGTAATGGAGGCTGGTGCTGTGACTTTGTACCAGCTACCATGTTACTCTGGATTGTGTCTCTTGTTATTTCTTGACCTGACCCGTGCTTGGACTTTGACTACATTTGTTTGCCACCTGCCCTAAACCGTGCCTGGAGTTTGACTACGTTTGTTTGCCACCTGCCCTGACTCGTGCCTGGATTCTGACTACGTTTGCCTGCCGCCTGCCCTGTGCTTTGACTCTAACCAAGCTTGTTTGCTGCTTGTCCAGACCTGTGAAGGGGATCTTCCCCTTTGGTCTGCCACCTGTCTCCACACTCAGGCCACTCCTGCTTTCCTCCTCAGGTAGGGTGAGCCCCAGCAGCAAAGAGCCCAGTGACCTCCAGGCTATTGGCCCATCACCCCTTGCGGGGTGCCCTGGTGAATACCTGGTGTCACTTAGACTCTGCGCCTTGGGTGATCCCGTGCTACCTGCCTGGGGAGACCCTGACAAAGTCACAACCAATATGTTGGCTTCTGGAGACAACTCAGCGCTTGGGAAACTGTGCAAACAAACTGCCGAGCTTAAGATTTTGGTACAAGAGGTTCAAAGAGGGTACTTCCAATTGGAGGGCCGCCTCAAGACTTTGTCCACTCCGCCAACCCAACCTCCAAGTCAGCCAGTACCCCTTGGACCCTTTTCTCATGAACGTTTTTCTGGGAATCGGAGCCAGTTCCGGGCCTTCTGCAATTCCTGCCAGCTGTATTTCTCACTGCAACCCAGAACTTTTTCCGATGAACGCATCAAGGTGGGCACAGTCATCTCACTCCTCTAGGGGGAGCCCCAGGCCTGGGCCTTCCAACTGATGGAATGCAGTGATGAGGCCCTGAGTAACACCAATTCCCTTTTTGAAAGACTAGCTGAATTTCTATGATGATCCCAGGAGGGCTGCCACTGCTGAAGAAGCCCTCTGCAGCCTTCAACAAGGCCAACAACCTGTGGAGGAATATATTTCTGACTTCCCCAGATGGAGTTTTGACACACAATGGAATTATGCCGCTCCAAAGCACTAATTTCGCATTGGCTTGGCGTACTGGGAGTCGCTAAAGGATGAACTGGCCCGAGTGGGTATTCCGGACTCCCTTAATGATTTGATTAGGCTGGCTACCCAAATCGACCGAAGATAACGCGAGTGCAGGAGAAATTGGGGACTTCGCACCCTGCCTGGTATTCTAACTCACCTCCTCCTCCACCTTTGGTTCCCATGCTCACTCTTCTTCCTGCTACCAAGGATTGTCATGAACCTATGCAGTTAGGCCTAGCCAAACCTTCACTGTCTGCAGAGGAATACCAGAGGAGGTTCAAGTCTAACCTTTGCTTTTGTTATGGCTTACCTGGTCACCTGCTACGAAACTGCCCTATCCGGCCAGCTGGAAAGGGTGAATTGACCCCCTTAACCCTGGTTACTCAAACTCCTGCTTCTTCAGTTCACATCTATCTCCTCTTGTCCCTCCAGGGCCCTGAAAGAACCATTGAACTGCAGGCGATTCTGGATTCTGGGGCTTGTACTTGTTTTTTTGGTTATCTCCCTTGCTAAGCAACTCCATATGCCTCTTTGCAACAAGAAGCAACCGCTCTCCCTACGGCTTGCAGATGGCTCCCCCATTAAGTCTGGACTGGTAACATTTGAAACAACTCTTCTCGCAACCATCCAACCCGGCCATCAAGATTTTTAAGTTTCAATGTGATTCCTTCCCCACTTTTTCCTATTATCCTGGGAATGCCATGGTTGCAGGCCCACAACCCGTGTATCAACTGGGTCAATGGGGAGGGGTTTTTTACTTCCAGTTATTGTCATCAGTTCTGTTTTCCAAACTCTAAACCGCTATTGTGCTTGGATACAGAGAAAAAGGGGTTTGTTCCCCCTGTTAATCATGATAACCTGAATTTATTTGACAAAAGGGGGGCTGATGCTCTCCCCCCTCATCGCATTTATGACTGTCCAATTGAACTACTGCCTGGGGCAGAGATTCCATTCGGTCATATATACCTGCTCTCAGTACCCAAACTTGTTACCCTTAAGGAGTATATTGAAGAAAGTCTGAAAAAGGGATGTATCAGACCCTCCACTTCTACCCTCCGTCCTTGCATAGACTACCGAGACCTTAACAAGATCACCATCAAGATTCGCTATCCACTTATCCCACTCATTCCGGAACCCATACAAAGATTGAGGTCAGGCAGGGTCTTTACTAAACTGGACTTGCGTGGAGCCTACAACTTAGTGGGGATCCCTGAAGGAGATGAATGGAAGACAGCGTTCAGAACTCGCTTTGGTCACTTTGAGTATGTGGTAATGCCCTTTGGGCTCTGCAATGCCCCTGCAACATTTCAGCATTTTGTAAATTACATCTTCTGCGATTTTCTTGACTTGTTTGTAGTAGTCTACCTTGACGATATCCTGATCTTTTTCTCATTTTTGGAAGAACATAGAAACCATGTCAAGAAGGTCCTAGGTCGCCTCTGTGTTCATGGGCTGTATGCCAAACCCGAAAAATGTGAATTTGAAAAAGACACAATACAGTTCCTGGGCCTTATTTCCACCCAAGGAATCACCATGGCTCCAGACAAGGTATCCACAGTGTGGGAGTGGCCAGTCCCGACCAACCGAAGAGGTATACAACGATTCTTGGGATTTGCCAACTTCTACCGGAAATTTATTAAGGGGTTCTCCACCATTGTAGCCCCCCTGACAAAGCTCACAAGTCCACATACCTTCTTCTCCTGGACCTCAGAGGCCCAATCAGCCTTCGACCGATTAAAGTAATTATTTACTTCTGCTCCTATTCTGAGACATCCAGACCCTTCCCTGCCATTTGTTCTTGAGGTTGATGCATCTGAAACGGGGGGGCACTGTCACAATACCTGTCGGTTCCCGCGGCCCTCCCCACCAAGCCATCCTGCAGTGTCCTGTGCATATCTGCCTCATCAAGCTGCCAAGTGCAGCACTCGCTCTCTGTCTCTGCCTGAGTTAGCATGCAGCACTTCCTGGTCTCACATGTCTGTGGGCAGTCTTGCTCACACTGACACAGCACAGGGAGGAGGGGCTCCTGAAAGGGGCAGAGGCTATTTAGTCTCAGCAGTAATGGAGGCTGGTGCTGTGACTTTGTACTAGCTACCTTGTTACTCTGGATTGTGCCTCTTGTTATTTCTTGACCTGACCCGTGCTTGGACTTCGACTACGTTTGTTTGCCACCTGTCCTGACCCGTGCCTGGATTATGACTAAGTTTGCCTGCCGCCTGCCCTGTGCCTTAACTCTGACTAAGCTTGTTTGCTGCTTGCCCAGACCTGTGCCTGGAATCTTTCCCTTTGGCCTGCCACCTGTCTCCACACCGAGGCCACTCCTGCTTTCCTTCTTAGGTAGGGTGACTCCAAGGCTTGCGACATAGTGATCCCTTGCAGGGTGCCCTGGTGAAGACCTGGTGTCACTTGGACTCCGTGCCTTGGGTGATCCGTGCTACCAGCCTTGGGAGACCCTGACAGTATCCCTTATGGCCAATACCTAGGGGTATGAAGAAATTGTTTTACAGAAAAGGATTTTCATACAGAAGCCAAAGCATTACAAACAAGACTACTTAGTCAAGGGTACCCTGAGAAACTGCTCAAACGCACTTTCCAGAAAGCTAGGAGCTTTTCAAGACAACAATTACTATTCAAAGACCGTCAAAAAGACATTGATCCATACCCTCCAACACGCCCTATTACTAAATATAACCAACAACATTCAAAAATCAAGATTTGTCAGAAACATTGGCACATCCTACTCTTCAAAATCAAAACGTTCATAGGTGAAAAACCACAGATTGTTTACCGGAAATAACCATTACTACAAGAACTGACAACTAGCCATTTCTTTTCCTCCAACATACCTAAACTATCCACCAAGGGAACCTCCAGATGCGGCAGCTGCTCACAGTGCCCTTGGATTAATGAATCACTGAGTATATTTCTCCCTAACAGCAACATACACCGTCCAAAACATTTAATCGATTGTACCACAGCAGGAGTAATCTATCTAATAACCTGCATATGTGATATTTTTTATATAGGGAAAACTAAGAGACCCTTAAAACAGAGAATCTATGAACACATTTACTGGAAAAATAACATTGGAAAATAACACCCATTGGTTATCATGTGGCTACACGCCACACATACAACCCTTATCCAATTTTTTGGTTATCCAAGTTATCCAATTTTTTGGCCTCGAACATATTCCAACCGACGAGGAGGTGATATTGACAAGAAACTACTACAATGTGAATGTAAGTGAATAATGAACCTTCAAGCCACACAAATACTGGGTCTAAATGATGTTCTAAGCTTCAAACCATTCTTACAAAATACTTAATCTTACTTCTAACCTTCAGTATGGGAATACCATACCAAGCTCTAATATTATGCCTTATTCACACCAAAGAATAAATGATCTGGTTTACATACCTTGTACTTTGTATATAATCTATTCCTTATATACCTAGATGTCTCATCTTACATAATTCACCAAGCAATACCACCAGGCTCTATTTTTTCCTACATATATGGGTCCTATTATTGCTACATATTATACTACATTCATTACTGCAACTTGATGTTTTTAAAATATATCGCTATTACCCATGACATTCACAGCTTTGGAAACCTGTTCATTGTTATGTTACATTGTATACAAACTGATCCTATTGCTACACACTGTACTGATACCACTGTTCATATAATATGTTACCCTGTTTCCCCGATTATAAGGCACTCTCACTCTCTCTCACTATTTTTTGAAATGCCAAAATATGCCCTGGGTCTTATTTTCAGGGGATGTCTTATTTTTCCATGAAAAAGGCTACAGTACACATTTATTGTTGAAAGTCACTCATGATCACTCATGTTCCATTGATTGTCCCCTTCTGATCACTCTATGCCATTGATTGTCC
>NC_092870.1:2862993-2868715 GCF_032062135.1 Pyxicephalus adspersus | reverse complement strand
GCAGCCAGCATAAAGGACACACACGCAGGATCAGATATCTGGAGCTGTCTTATAAACAGGTGAGTGTCTTATTTTAATTATTTTTTTAAAAATCGGGGGTGGCTTACTTAATGGGGATGTCCTAAAATCGGGGAAACACGGTACCAACAATGTTCTTTATAAATGTCATTCTCAATACCTATAGTGTTAGAAAATTTATGGTTATCTGCACGATGATTTCTTTATTACGTTTATAGTGTTAATGTTAGTATGTTTGTACCTTACCCATTTATATTTAACCCTTCAAGATATGTGGGGTACTATGCATTGTTCCCCTCATCATTATTTTCATCATACCCCTATCACACTTCAGCATCCCCATAGCATTGCAACAGTTCACTCATACACCCATATTCCCTCACGTCTCACCCTACCCCCTTTCATTTATTTTACACAAATACACCCCTTTCTCATCTCCTCCTCCCCTTCCTCAGCACTCCATATATCCATTCATTATGCATTCTGCCCCAGACGCGGCTGCATTCATTGATCAGCTCAGTGTACGATCCCCAGCACTAGAGGTTAAATGGGGACAAGTCTCCCCATTCAAAACCTCTAGTGCTCTCTGATTGGCTGAGCACTGGATGGAACAGTGAGCATCAGAAAGAGGGAAGCTGAGCAAGCGTGGGACTCGCTGGGCTCAGTTTGTGATCAAGTGAGATTTTTTTTCCCAAAAGTTTTGCTTTATCTAGATTTAGTGCTAGGACGTGACATTTGAAGTTAGGCTGAATTCACATTGGTAGTAAGGTTGCATTTGCTGCATTTACTCCTCACTTTCCTCTCGCCAGGAACCACTGCTGCTTGAAAAACTGCTAGGCCTGGAAAAGCTCAGCACTTACCTCCTTGTACCAATGCTAGGTGCCTAGCACTTACCGCCTGTTACCAAACCCAGGTGCCCAGCACTTACCGCCAATTACCAGTTTTTTTTACTACTAATGTGAACTAAGCCTAACTTGTTACGCCACATTGATCACAATATTACACTACTACAAGGGATTACACTATTAAAACATGGAACACTAGGCAGTTGGATTAAAGAGGACACAGCACTGGACTGTTGGGGCATAATACAAAAAAATTAAAAATTGTACATTCTAACAAGCCAGGAATTAGAAAGTTAGGGTAAAGTATAGGGGATAGGTAGAACACTGACACAATGATAGGGGATACCTGGGTTACTGGATACCTGTGGCATAAATAACTTGGAGCACTACATTTGCAGTGTCTTGCCCCGCCCACTTTTTTACCACCCAGCTACAGTTTCCCCCCACTCGGACCCCCCCCTTAATTTTTAGACGAGGATAGTTTTTCTGCTAAGCATTCCAAATTCTTGTTTATCTCTTATCTTCACACATGGCCTTGGAATGTTCGAAACAAGATTTAGTTGCAAGGGAGTAGCTGGAGCCGATACAGGAAGTTGGTTAGGAAGGGCTCGCAGGTGGTCTGGGATGTTGGGCAATTCATGTGTAATAACGTATATAAACTGGAGCTTTTCAACAATAAAATTATAATAGTTAACCATTTGCTTTACATTGTGTGGTTTCTGTTACTGGGCTGGCGCTAACTGGGTTGGTCAGTTTTCTGTTGTCAGTAGAAGTGGGATCCTATTCATCAGGAAAGGTAAGTAGAGAATTGTATTTTTCTCTATTGGCTTTCCTAGTGATCGGATTGCCAGAAAAATAGGGCTTAGGTAGCCGAGGGCCCAGTTTAGGGCAATCCCAGGCTTAGATAGCCAAGGGGGATAGTAGAATTGTGAGTGCTCACTGAAGGTTTTTTTGAATTTTATTTAAACTTTATTATTTTTTTTTACAATAGAGCAATTAGCATACAACTACGACAAAATAGATATACAACAATATACAATACCAATAAACAAACATAAGAGAAGTAAACAATTCAATGGTACAGTAATTTACCCAACATTGATCTAATTCTAATTTAGCAGATTCTACTACAGAATAACAGGTGGGTCATTATCCAATAATGTATGAACATACCAAGAAGTTTGCTCAAATTTGATATTAAGCGTTTTTTAGTTTCCAGAGGCAGTATAGCTATATATGATTCCCATAATTCATAGAAAGATTGTACCTTGGAATCTTTATTGATTGTGTCCTCTACCCAATCCATTTGAAAGACATATCTAAGTTTTTTCAGCAACAAACCCGGGTGTAGGAGGCTCAACACTTATCCACCTATGCAATATGTTTTTTTTTAGCCACCATTAATATAAATATAAGGAGTCTACTACATACTAATTATCCGGACCCGATCTGTTAGAACCCTGAACAAAGCCCATGTTGATGATAAAGGGAGAAATTATACCAAATTCCTCTGTGCAAATTGAACCACTAGCCTCCAAAATCTTTTAACAAGGGGACAACCCCAAAACATATGATAGGAGTCAGCTTAAACCACATTACATTTTAAACATTTAGGGGATTCATTTAAGCCAATTTGAAATAAGCTGTAGGGTGAAACATATGCACCATGGAAGAATTGAAATACCATCTCTCTATACATTGAAGAGGTAATTGCTCTCCATGCTCTACGAAAATCAGATAAGATCTACTTAGGCCAGTATTCCTTTCCTCATAGTTCAAAATTGGTTTATAAATACCATAAACTATTACCTTCTTTTCTAGATTCAGTCTAAGCAGCATTTTATCCGGTGTATTTGACCAATCACTCTCAGAGAGTCTTCGCAATATTACTGAAACATATGACTGGACCTGGCAATATACGAAAACTTCTTTTCCCAAAAATGGATATAGTGATGTTATAGAATTATACAATATGGGTTTCTTAGTTTGACCATTAACAAAGGTTTTTACATTCCAATGCCGAACCTTTTGTGTCTCCCTTTCAGTCCTCCCTCGAAATCTCAATGAAAAAAACGGGTTTTTTCATTATTAGGAGGTGTAAAGAACTAGTGACTAATTAGTTGAAAGCGGTGCCTAATTTTATGCCAAAGCTGCCAGTTTGAATACAAAAGCGGATTTAATACTACCGCCTTTGGAAGCAATTTCCTATGCATATGTAGCATACATGTAAGAGCATAGGTTGGAACCATTTGTTTCTCCAGACATGTGTCTGTATAAACACTGGTTATGTGAAGCCAATCCCGAAGGTATCTGGGTAATGCTGCCCAATTATATAATTCCACGTCTGGGAAATTCAACCCTCCATTTCTAACCGACTGGTGCACAATGTGCATACTTACTCGAGACATCTTGCCCCCCCCCCCCCCAAATAAATGTATGAAACATTTTATAAAGATTTTTCAAATCCTGCTGGCGAAGCAGCATTTGAATGGTATATAAGAGCTTAGGGAATATTACCTTAATCAGGCTCACTCTTCGCAAATAAAAAAGATAAATGAGGACCATTTACGTATATAATTAGGTTTTAAGTGTATTCCACAGTGGTTTATTATTAGCCCTATATAAATGTGATGGTTTCTTTGTAATAAAAAACTCCTAGATATTGTAGCTTTTCCTTACACCAAACAACAGGGTATAAGGAGCCCCAATTAGGTAGAACACCTTTAGTCAAATACAAGGCTTTAGATTTGTCCAAATTAATAGAATATCCCGATACCGACCATGTTGTGTTAGTAGATTCAAGCCGGAAGACTAGTCATATGTTTAGCAATATACAACAGCAGGTCATCTGCAAATGTTGTTACTTTAACTCTCTTAGTTCCTATGAGTATGCCTTCGAAATCTGGTAAATATTCAAGCGGATCCAAAGCCAAATTAAACAGCAGTGGTGAAAGTGGACACCCTTGACGGGTGCCCCAATTTGTCTGTACAGGAGAAGATAGGGATCCATTAATCAGTAATCTTCTATAAGATGTTTTTTATATGTACTGAATAAGTACTGAAAAGTTATGTCCAAATGCCCTTTGAGCCAATACTGAACGCAGAAATGGCGATTCTACTTTATCGAAAGCCTTCTCTGCATCTAGGCTCAATAGCATTGTTTTTGGAGAATTAGGCATTCATGCTGTAACAGTTGAAGCAATAGCCATACTGATCCCTATCGTGGAATGTTTACCTCGTACAAATCCCAGTTGATGATTAGTCAACTGGGATGGTAAAAATTGTTGTAATCTATTAGCCATTACCTCTGCCATAATTTTATAATCAAAAGTGAAATTGGTCTATAGGACGAAACTAAAGTGAAATCTTTGCCTTTCCTAGGTATTAGTATTGTATGTGCTTCATTAAATTCTGGAAAGGAGGTCTGTTGTAAAAATATAACATTATATACTTCTGTTAAAAGGGGAGCTACTTTACCCTAAAGTATTTTATAAAATTCTTCAGACTAGCCATCCGGACCTGGAGTCTTGTGGTTGGCCATTGATTTAATCGTCCTCTGAACTTCTTCTAGTGAAATTGGTTTATTAAGAAATTCTTTATCTTCAGATTTAAGTTTAGGTAATTTAGCTTTTTTTTAGATTCTTCTGTGAACTAGTTATTATATGAGAAGAAGTATTGAGTAAAATCATCATAGCAGCAACCCATAGTTCTCCCCAGCCCATTTTTGGGGGGCGGCTGGAACTTATTAGCAGCTCTGAACCAACAACGGAGAGGCTGCTCGCTCCATTCTCCTCTGATAAGATCTGATTGCTGCTAGGAGCGGGGCAGGAGGAGAAAAGCACAGCACAGCTAGGATAAGGCTGTCCCTGCCCCATCTCATAGCTGTGCCGATTCTTCTATTGAGAAAAGAAAAAAAAAACATTGTGTAACAATGTAATGATGTCATCGGAGCAGTCTGTGAGTAAATGCTGCATGTCATTCTGTATTACAGCTCTCTGTGTATAAGCATCCATATCTCCTAAACTGTATGTCACAATGACTTGAAATTTTCAGGATGCACAGGGAACACTCATAGTTAGTAGTAACCACAATTGGCTAAAAATTTAAAGATATAGGGATCAGAATTGTAAAAACTTGTGAAAATACAATATTGGGGTTCCTGTTTCAAAAGCAAGTGCGCCTAGGAGTCCTTAATTGAAAATGTAAATTGGGAACCCCCAGGGCAACTTACATAGAGAGGAACATTGGGATGGGGCCCCTAAATTAATACCTACCTGTCTCAAATCTATAACTGTCATGCTATGTTACCCTGTCTGTTTCTCTTCTTTGTATCCCATTTTCCCTAGAATAGTAGGGTGTACAAAACTGAAAATGTAGGTGCAGTGGGGGGACACCTCTGGCTAAACCCTCCCTACAACTAAAATGTAATTACTATGGCAAACGCGCTGTTACACATTATTGCCCACTTCTAACACTGGAACCCCAATTTAGGCAGGCAAAAAGTTTAGGGGCCCCATCCTAATGCTCCTTGCTATGTAAGTGGCCCCTGGGGGTCCTTAATTTGCAATTATAATTTTGGGCTGCTGGGTGCACTTTCTTATGAAACAGCAACCTAATGTTCACTTTCCACAAGTTTTGAAATTCGTGATACACATATTTTGAAATTCTTGAAATTAAAAAAAAAAAAAGAAATGTTGGTATTAGTAGCTTTGAGAGTCCCCTGTGTACCCTAAAAATCTAAAGTAATTACAACCAACAATTTAGGAGATCTGAAAGATTGAACACAGAATATGACAAGCAGACTTTACACACACACACACACACACACACATCTAAATTTCACAGGCAGTTTTTGTTTT
>NC_092870.1:2797279-2862987 GCF_032062135.1 Pyxicephalus adspersus | reverse complement strand
GTCACTTGCTGTCCTTCCATGCATGATGCTTTTAAAGCATCACCATATTTTACCATTATATAAAGGGTGACTTTCCCCTTTTATATAATAGAAAAATGTGTTTTTTTTTAAATGTTTTGGGGAAGACCCCTTCTGTCTTTACTGCCATGGTGGTAAAGACTGCAGGGTAAATCCACAGCCTCCTGGGGTATTTGTGTCACATATCCCAGGTGGCTGTGGGCTGCTCCTTTTGCGCATGGCCGACATTGTGAAAGTATCATCAGGGGCTTTCCTATAATGTAAAAAAAGGTGCTCAATCCTACGCATGCTCAATGATATCAGCACTGGATGGAACAGTGAGCATCGGAAAGAAGAGGGAAGCTGAGCAAGAGTGGGACTCGATGGGTTTGTGGACAAATCAAGTGTTTTGCGTTATGCAGATATAGCGCTAGGAGGTCAAATTTCAAGTTAGGCTGAATACACATTGGCAGTAAGATTTCATTTGCTGTATTTACCCCTCACTTTCCTCTCACCAGGAACCAATGCTGCTTGAAAAACTGCTAGGCCTGAAATAGCCCAGCACTTACCGCCAGTTACCAATCACAGGTGCCTAGGAGTTATCGCCGGTTACCAATCCCAGGTGCCCAGCACTTACCGCCAGTTACCAATCCTTGGTGCCTAGCAGTTGCCAAGTAGTCACTCAGGAGGGGTAAATGGTCCAGTTTTTTACTGCTAATGTGAACTAAGCCTAACTTGTTACACCACATTGATGACAATATTACACTACTACAAGGGATTACACAATTAAAACATGGAACAGTAGGGAGTTGGATTAAAATACACAACACTGGACTGTTCGGGCACAATATAAAAAAAAAAATGGAAATATTGTACATTCTAACAAGCCAGGTATTAGAAAGTTGTGGAACACTGACACAGTAATAGGGGTTATTGGATACCTGTGGCATAAATAACTGGGAGCTCTAAATTTGCTGTGTCTAGCCCCGCCCACTTTTCTACCACCTGGCTACAGTTTCCCCCCACCTGGCTGAAAACAATTTCTGGGGAGAACACTGCAACCTATTAACCAATTCTTTCCAATAAAGAGCGAGTCTGGACCCAACCAATCAGATTCACTCCAATACACTAACCAACCCATGAACCTTCCATACTGGCCTATCAAAAATACTACAACGGTACCAATAAATAAAACATACTTCTGTAAAATTCTATCTACATAAAAGAACCCTTCGCATAGTAAACAATTCCTCTGTTTTAAACATTGAAATACTTGCCTCTGCCTTCTATTCCAGACAGTAGGGTAACTCTCTTTACAAAACATTTCAGAATATTTATGTGACCATTTGAAAAAAAGTGAAATAAATCAAACATATACAAATCTAATTGAATCCTGTGAATCCTAATCATTTAGTTGTTTTCATTACAAGACATTTTAAAATATTCATAAAGCTCATTCTTGATATATACTTAAAGAAAGTAAAATAGATAGAATATACCCAAACCTAATTGGGCCATATAAATCAGAACCTTCCAGTGATCCCTACTACAAAACATTTTCAAATAGTCATACAGCTCAGTGTTAATATACATTTGATAAAAGTGAAATAAATACATCATATATAAACCTGGTTGAATCATGTAAATCATTATCATCCAATAATTCCCAATACCAAGCCTTTTAAAATATTCATATAGTTCAGTATTAATATATATTTGAAGGATATAGAGTAAGTGAAACAAATATAAATCTAATTGAGCCTTCTGGAATAGAGTCACCCAATTCAGAAACTCCAAAAATCTTTTGTAATCATTAATGGCCATACATTGCATATTTATAGGAAAAAAAAAGAAAAAGCCAAAGAAAAGGAGAAATTAAGTTACATTATAAAGACTGCTTATGTCCATATTGTGTTTTACAGATGTTGAATGTTTCGCCAATCTTCATTGATAAAATTCATGGCGCATTGTGGGTCATCAAATAACTTATTTTCTTCTTTCCACATTATCCTTAATTTAGCCAGATAAAGAAGAGCAAAACGTATACCTTTTTTCACTAAGATACGACAAACAAATACAAAATGTTTACGTCTCTGTGCCAAAGAGGACGAGAAATCCTGGAAAAATAAAATTTTATCATCTCCCACTTTCAACTCCCGTTGTTTACGATATGCCATTAACAATGCTTCTTTATCCATTACATGAGAACATTTAACTATCACAGGTCTAGGCCTCTGACTTTGTATAGATCTTTTTGGGCCTACCCGATTAACACGTTCCAAGGGGTTAAGGTGTAAGATTGAGGGCCATTGGCATGTCCACTTTAATAAATTTAACCAATTCCTGGAACTTCCATATTTCTGGTATTCCAATAATGCGGAGATTAGATTGCCTATTTTTATTTTCCAAATCTTCAATTTTTTCTTCCACCGAAGATATCAATGCTATTTGAGTAGTGAGTTTACCCTGTGTTTCCAATGACTGGTCTGCCAGATCGCTAACTCTCTGCTCTAACTCCACAATTCGTGCAATGTTGGAAGAAATAGATGTCAAAGCTGTTTTAAATGTATTCTGTAGAACATTTTATCAAAATAAGGTATATGGAATTAATTCACCTCTGCTGCTGTAGTATTTGGCACTAATGAAAGTGTTAAATCCTCTGCTTCCAAAGCAGGTATTTCCTGTGGACTCTGCATAATCATTTTATCAGGAGAAGATGGTGAAAGCGTTGGTGGGGTTACACTAGTTTTTTGGGAACCTTTAGATTTTGTTTTTAATTGCTGTTTACGAGAGGTTCCAGACGGGTGTCTTCCCACATATTTATCCATAATAATATTGTTATTAAAGTCTATATGACCCAGCACAGGGTCCACGTAAAAATTAGTGTCCTGCAATATATCAACAGCAGTAGTATAGCGTATGTACTTTTCGTCAAACTAAAAGTGGCAGGTCGACACGCCCCTTTCCAGCCATAATCACGCCCACAATCCCTCCCACGCCCCATCCCAAGGCCGTCCCACATCCCTCCCATCTCCAGCCTACCACCCTCCCCCTAGCCCTCCTATATTCCACCCACTCTCCACCCATTCACCGACCCCTCCCTCTAGTAACATAATTACAAGAGCAAATTAACCCCACAAGTGCTGGAAAACTAACATGCTTACAAGAGATAATTAACCCCACAAGTGTTGGAAAACTAACATGCTTACAAGAGATAATTTACCTCACAAGTGCTGGAAAACTAATGTACTTACAAAAGATAATTAACTCCAGGAGTGCTAAAAATAACTATTTTTATGCAGATTGTGTGTGTGTACTGTACTGTACTGTGTGTGTACTGTATTATATTATTAGATCTTTATATATCTACATGGTGTTACTTCATGGATCCTTTTAGATCTTTATATGTGTTATAATATAGCTGCTACTAACCCCTCTCCACCCAGGCACCCCTGCCCCCGACATACCACATGCGGTTAGATTGTACACAGTCTATAAAAGCACATGCAACTAGTGTCATGTTTCATGGATCCTATTAGATCTTTTTATGTGTATTATATTATGCGGTGTATTAAAGCCTTATATATGTATATGATTTTATTTCACAGTTATTATTAGATCTTTATATGTGTAATATATGCCTAAAATGGTAATTTACTGGTGGTGAGCATGCATATTTCTTACCCACATAATGTCTTCTAAGCATCCATGTTGATGGCATCCAATGAACTGGCATTTACTGATAATGTGTTTAATCTATAAAAAATTATATATATATATATATATATATATATATATATTTGTAATGTTTGTTTTTAATTAGCTACATCATTGCAGCCCTGGTTGTCAGGGCTATAAATTTAAAACTGGTTGTGTGTTGAAAGTTGTAAAACAGACTGTTTGTATTCCTACAGTCTATAATATTTTGTCACATTTACACTTTACAATTTTTACGATTAGGGTGATTAAGGAAAATATATAATATTTTGTACGAGAGCTGCAAAACAGACTGTGTGTAACAGATTGTCATTACTGATAATGTGTTTAATCTATATAACATTTTATTCATATATATATATATATATATATATTGCCTTGGAGAGACACAGACAGGGGTTTGTGTCAGTGCAGCTCTATTAGAAGAGAGCTCTGTTTGGAGACACAGCCAGGGGTCTGTGAGGGAGCTCGACTGAGAGACTCAGAAAGTCAGTCTGGGTGAGTGAACTCAAAAGTTCAAAAGAATCAAGTACTGCCTGTACTTTACTTAGATGTGTTTCCCAGTCTGTGCTAAAGACCACAATATCGTCTAAATATGCTGCTGCGTACCTTTTATGGGGCCTGAAAACCCTGTCCATCGCTCTCTGGAAAGAGGCGGGTGCCCCTTGTAACCCAAAGGGCATCTTGGTATATTGAAAGTGCCTGTCTGGGGTGGAGAAGGCAGTCTTTTCTTTTGCCTCTGACAAGGGAATCTGACAGTATCCTTTGGTGAGGTCCAGTGTGATATACCAAGCTGGCCCCAACCTTTCAATTAGCTCATCTACCCGAGGCATAGGATAGGAATCACATTTAGAGACTTCATTTAGTTGGCGAAAGTCATTGCAGGACCGCCAGGTCCCATTTGGCTTAGGCACCAATACAATGAGGATGGACCAGCCGCTTTTGGATTCCTCAATAACCTGCAGAACTAACATACGCATTACCTCTTCAGAGACCGCTTGTCTCCGAGCCTCAGGGATTCTGTATGGTTTAATGTTTATCGTTACCTTGGGGTCAGTGACTATGTCATGCTGAATGACATCTGTAATGCCTGGCAGGCCCTTAAAAATATCCCTGTTCCGTTGTAGAGACTCCTTGCTTTCTTGTTTTTGGGGTTTGGACAGGGTGTCACCTATTGCAACCTTTTCAATATCTGCATGGGAGTCCATTTGGGGTTTTGTGGTCGCTACGAGGGACTTTCTATCCTTGATTTGATTAAATTTACATGATAGAGTTGGATGGGCTTTCTTTTCCCAAGCTGATGGATTTTATAATTTACTCCTCCAACCCTTTCTACTACTTCAAAAGGACCTTGCCATTTGGCCAGAAATTTGCTTTCTACTGTGCGAACCAGCACTAGTACCCGATCACCAGGGTTGAACTGCCTTACCCGCGCTGCTCTATTGTATACCCTGCTCTGGGACTTTTGGGCCTTTTGCATGTGTTCCCTCACGATGGGCATAATACTGCTGATGCAATCCTGCATTTGAGCCACGTGCTCTATCACACTTCTGTAAGGGGTAGCCTCACTCTTCCATGTCCCTTGGCAATATCTAGAAATCCCCTGGGATGTCTCCCATACAATAACCCAAATGGGGAGAAGCCAGTGGAGGACTGAGGGACCTCTCGAATGGAGATATGGCAACAGACAATCCCAGTCCCTCCCATCTTTTTCTACCACCCTTCTCAACATCCCTTTTAAGGTTTTATTGAACCTCTCCACTAGGCCATCTGTTTGGGGATAATATACAGAGGTTCTTAGCTGCTTAGTTTTCAGTAATTTACAGAGATCTTTCATAACTTTGGACATGAAAGGTTTACCCTGGTCAGTCAGTATTTCTTTTGGTAGGCCAGTTCTCGAAAATATATAAAATACCTGGTGGCATAGTCTAGCACTACCAAAATATACTGGTGGCCTCGGGCAGATTTTGACTACCGGACCCACCAAATCCATAGCTATTCGGTCAAATGGAATCTCAATTATTGGAAGGGGAACCAAAGGGCTCCGAAAGTGACTCACAGGAGCAGTTACTTGGCAGGTTGGGCAGGACCTACAAAACTTTTCAACCTCTTGGTAACAACCCGGCCAATAGAACCTTTGCAGGATTCTTTTCTTTGTTTTGTCAGTCCCCAAATGACCCCCAAGTAAATGAGTGTGAGCCATATTAAGGACCCTTCTTCTATGAGGTACAGGTACCACCAGTTGCTCAACAACTTCATCACGCACCTTAGTAACACGATACAGTAAATTGTTGTTTACAGCAAAGTGAGGAAACTTTTGACCAGCATTAGACTCCTGAGGTACCTCATTCAGTACGGTTACATTTTCCCATGCATGTTTCAGGGTGGAGTCTCGTAACTGAGCAGTCCCGAAGTTCTCCCGTGACACTTCCAAGCCAATACTGCGAGGGGAAAATTGTTCGATACATCCGTGGTTACCCCGACAGCATCTGTTTGGGCATCCTCACCTAAGGGAACTGGGCTGAAAGAAGGTGAACACGCAACAGGCCTATCCATACAGTGGGGTTGAGACCAGAGTTCCCAGAATAACGGAAAATCACGTCCCACGATCAATGGATGTATTAGGTCTGGGACCACACCTACTTCATGGGTCACTGTCCCGCAGCCCGTCTCTACAGTCACTTTGGCAAGCGGATAATGCTTAGTGTCCCCATGAATACAAACCACCCCCATTCGCCTTTCCGGGATATGACCAGGTCATGAGGTACTGCAGCACGTAAAAGGGTCACCAGGCCCACTAACCCTGTTTACCTGGAGTTGATGCTCCTGGGGACCTAGCTCCTGAAGGGGTGTAGCGCTGCAGACAGGCCGAGCGAACATAGGGATTTTATTTCAGATTCTGATATGCTGCTGTGTGAAGTTGTTCCTGAAGCCCCTGTGTTATACCCCGAAAATGCACAACTCTTTCAGACGGCCTGTGGAGATAACACTTTGCTGTTCCTTTCAGATGAATCGGGAGTCTGCGCTTCGACATCTCAAATGACCGGTAAGGGCTGCCGATGTATACATAACATGCAATAGCGCAGACGGCAGCCGACTGAATGAAAATTCCACAGGGCCGGTTATCAATTGTCCTAACGCGCGTAAGTTGAAATAAAGCATTTCGCTATTTTGTAATTGAACCTGTTTAAAATACTTAATACAATGTTTCCAATGTTAACTTTTTAAGTTGACAGCAAAAAGAAGAGAAAGCTTCAAAAATTGTTGGTCAGGCGTTACAAAGAAACAGAAATCAAACTCCCGGAGATCAGAACTGTTTTTACAGTTATCCGAAATTATTGGTCAAAAACAGAGATCTCCACAGGATGGTGAGGCAGCCTGCATTATAAACGACATTTCAAGTTTTTGCCAAACAGAATGCAGCAGCACGTCCACACCTGTTGTTGACACATGTTCTTTGAATAGACGAATCACATTCAATACGCCAAAGGACCATCATTTGCATGGCGGCATACAGCAGACACGTATCAGCAATTGCTCACACGAGCCACTTAATAACAATTGTTCATCATGCTGGGATGAAAATATGTTCTCTCTCTCGGTTGTTACAATGACAAAATGTTACGTGTTGCAAATTTCTTAAAATGTTGTGTGAGAGACTCTATGCTTTTAGCGTTTAACAGCCCTAACAAAATAACACCCAGCAAATACATAATGCGCATGAAAAATACACAAAGCTAATTAGACATCTCAATGTTATTGAAAAAGAGATGGCACGTAAGGTTTGACTAGAGATGATTGGCGGAGCAAGTCTCCTAAAAAACAAAGAAATACCGGTGGGAGAAAGATAAAAGCGAGCTATAAAAATGTACTTTGCGGCTAAGCGGTCTAAAAACGTTTAGAAAAAAAGGAGGCGCTGCTGTATCAAAACGGTTACGTTGTCCTACACTATCTTGGAGGGGGCAGATGTAAGTGATGCAGTGTTGCTAGATAAGGCCCAGCAGTTGCAGAAAGAATTGCAATTACCTAAAGCTCATTTGGTTTCTTTTAGCGACATTGTACTGTTTGAAAATTATTTAAACATTACAATTAAAGTGTTGTATCACAACAGAAGCCAGTGGCGAAATTATCATACAGACACTGCCAGAGAAAAGACTGTCTATATATTACATCATGAAAAACATTATTACGGTATTAAAAACGTGAAAGCTTGGATTTCTTTTGTGAGAGATGTTGCTCCGTTTAAGGCCATAAATATGGCCCTGTCTGTCATCCATTTTGCAAAGCCTGTCATCAGGCAGTTTGTGTTGTTGCACCTCAAGATTGTTTATGAAGATGTAAATAGATATGTATATGTATATAGAGGTGTGTATATATATATTATATATATATGTACATACATGTATGAATAGGTACGTGTGCGTCCTAATAATTAGACTGTATCTAACTAGCAGGAAATAATGCAGGAATGCAATGCAGGATGGTGGTGTTTAGACAGGAAACCTATTTTACTCGGGGCTGGATATATGGCCCTCCTAGGGGGTCTCCAAGTCCAGGACTTCACAGAGTAACACACAGGTGATACAACAGCTGCCAGGACACAAGACCTATTTTCCCATAACAAACAGATCACCAATGTGGCCTTCAAAGGGCAATAAATCCATCCACTTGAGGAAACAGGAGATGAAGGCGTAAGTGAGCAGATGGACTGGGGTGATGACCCAGCTGGACATTTATAGACTCCTAAATATAGATTCCAGCTGGAGATTTTTTTTATATCAAATTTAGTTGGGAGGTCCATCAAACTAGATTAACCAATCCCAATCTAGTGGGGTGTGTGTCAACTGATGGTCATCGTACAGAACACACCCACTAACCAATCAAGGAGTCCCAATGTTACCTAATGGGACTTAACTAAAAAAAAAGGGAGCTGGAATATAACAAGGGGAAAAGAAAGGGAATGATGGGACTTCTTAGGGAATCAGGATCCTGGGGTACCCATCAACATCTTTACAGGTAGCTATAACACATTCCTGAATTGCATTTGTATACTGTTCAGTATATGTCTATGTTATTATTGTTATATTGATTTAATGTATTGTGTACTAAGTAGTTACTAGATTATTCCAGGGGTTACTACTAATAACTTTATGTCCATGTGATATATATGTAACATTGATTGAAGTTCCTATGTGTAGATATCAGACCATATTGCTGTGTACTTTGTCTTACCTTGTTTTCTTAATTAAACTGTTTGAATGACTAGCTATTATTTGTGCATGAACCTTCTTTAATTGAATATCTATATGCATTGATAGGGGATATAATTTCCATATTTATGCAGATAAATATACCTAAATAACAGTGGCGACTATAGACTCGGGACACAAATTAGTGGGTTCATTCAAACAGCTCCTATTTTTTGATTTATGTAAAAATAGAGTTAAGTGAATACAGGCTGAGTCAGCCATTCAGTTGAGACCACAGTGATATTTTATTCGATATTGTATGCTGCAATTGGTAAGAGACCATACATCATTGCATGCTTGAGTATTTGCTGTTGTGCAATTCTTTTTATATGTATGTATAGAAATCCCAAAATAATAGTGTATTCGATGTACCTCTAATAAACCGGTTTAAATTAGCAGGGGAGTATACACTTGGGATCATTAACTGGGATATATTCTCAGTAGGAACTATAGAAGTTGTTAGTAGGAACAAGGTGTTGTTTAAGAACCCCTCACAGAAGTTTGTTGTTACAAAGCTATAAGAAGTTGGATTGTGAATCTGTGAACTATTGTGTGCTGTTTTCAGTGAAACACAAGATAAGTGGATGTTAATTTTCACATAAGTTGGTGAATACAGTTATTAATAAGATTGATTGGTGTCTGGACTAAAGTACATAGAGTGAGATTTTGGTTTTTATTTTGGGACAAAAGCATTCTAAATTGATATAATTTGAGCATGGTTCAGATAGCCATTGAATTTTAAGATTTTGTTTCATGGTCAGCAGTGGTTAAGTTTTACTACTCTGTGTAGGCTGGGATAATTGTAGCTGTATCCCTTTTGGCTGCAGGCAGAGGTGTGATCCTGATATCACCCCCCATTGTTAACTATTTACTGAAAGCTGACCTTTTGTTCTTATCAGACTGGTGTCAGTGTATTGACTATTTATGGTGAACAAGACCCTTTGTTCTATCAGGTCTTTGTTCTTCAAAAGGTGTTAAGGTGCGTACACACTTCCAATTTTTATCGTTCCAATCGAACGACGAACGATCGATTGGCTATACGATCGTGCGTATATATCGTGCAGGAACGTTCGTCGTTCGTTTTCCGACGATAATAATTGGAAGTGTGTACGTAGCTTTAGCCTGGGGTGGCATAACTTTATCTGGCATTTCTCTTTTCGTTCTTGATTTTTATTTACATTTTGGGTTTTGGTTTAAAGTTTATTTAAGTGGTCACCTCATACTTTAATATGTATTACTAGTTATCTAACAAGTTTTAGAATATACTAAGTTTGCAAATTCCAGGTACAGGCCTGTTGGAAATGGCATCCTTATCCAGTTTGGGAAGGTTTGTGTCAGCTTACACTCTTAAGCATAAAAGCATCAACTTTGCCTCAAATGCGAAATTTAAAGAGTCTCCATGGCCATATGTGCAGGAACTATTTGACCAGCAAACTAAAACCTGTAAAAAGAATAAAAAGTTAAAAACCCTAGCAATGGCAGGTATGTTTGAAGCCTGCATAGCCATGAGTGCCAGAATTGATACCTTAGAAGACCTGGTACGGAATTTTAGAGAGAAAATAATAAAAATGGAAACAGCCAACCAAGATTTACTTAATGATTTAAATACCACTTCCACCTTAAATGAGATGATCAAATATTCTCATGAAGAGCAAGTTAAAAAATATAGATATGCTCAAGGTGAATTAATTAGAGCACAAGTAGCCTTATCCCTTGATCCAAATGCTCCTTTTCCTGTTGCCATGGGAGAAATTGCAGGCCAACAGGAAAATAGAGATGGCATGCTGGTGATAGACCAGGATCTTAGTGGGGATCAAGATCTCTTGGCCACAGAAAGAAATGTGGATGGGAAAGAAGTGAACTCTAGGGAGTACCCTACTCAGCCTTTAAAAACACTCATGAGGGTGGCAGAGGTCATTGGAAAAATTAAAGCACAGGACCCATGCTATGAATGTACAACAGAGGTGTGCACTATTGGGAGTTAGGAATCCTAGGGACCAGTTGAAGGTATTGCATTTAACCATTGATCCCCACACCTGGAATGCTTTGCCAGATCTCATTAAGGAGGGCAAAGGGAGTTATCGGCAAACCGTAGAGGAGTTGCAAAACGTGATTAACCCCTCAGCCGTAGGATTAATGGTAGCATACCAAATTAAACAACAGAATGAAGAGAACCCTCTGGTGTATGCCAATAGATTATGGGCAGCCTATGACACTAATAACTCCGAGGCCACCCAAGAAGATGTAGAATATAAGAGTCTTCTCATCCGGAATGCCCATCCTGTAATTCGTGAAAAATGTGAACACCTAATAGATCCCAAGAAACAAACTTATGAGGAAATAAGAGGCATACTACATAGATCGTTGATCAACGATGGAATCTCGGTATGACCCGGACAGGTAAAACTAGAGGACCCTAAAACACACAGTACTTGGCTTTGCTCTATTTTATGTACAGTGCTACTTAATGCACAGCACTGTATAATATGTTGGTATTATATAAATACTGTTTACTAATACCAAATAAAATTATTTTAATATTATTATTTTATTTCATTTACATTTTTGGTGTGTTTTAAGGAGAAGCCTCCAATTGTATAATTGCAGTCAGGTTGGAAAACAATTCAAACATTTTTGGTAGCTGTATTCTTTTTCCTTTTTTGGGCCTGATTTGCACATTGCTATGTGATTCATTAACATACAAATCACTAGTCTTTTAGAGAAACTCCCTTTAGGGAAGGACCATTTAAAGGGAAGGCCATTCTTTCCCAGAACTTTTTATTTTTCGTTATTAAAAGGCAGACATTTAATTTTTGGTTGAAAATATAGATTCAATGCTCATTGACAATAAAAGTTAAATGGGTTAAGAAAGGAAATGAAGTTAAGGAAGTATTAAATCTATATACCTTTTTTTCCTGTGTGCTAAAGTTTTGGAATTTTACCCCATTGTTGTTTTGTCAGAATGTCTCTGACAAAAGCACACAGTTCTATTATCTTTATTTTATATCTGATCCATATTCCTTTGTCTGGGATTTACTCAAAGGGGGAGGTGTGTTTACTGGAAGTTACTCAAGGGGGGGAGGATAGGTGTACTTAATATTAATAATATTTTCCCATAATCTGAGAAGGTCCCCTCACTTTATTCACACCTGATATTGATAATATTTTTCATTATCTAAGAAGATTTCCCTTACATTACTCATACCTATATTCAGAGTTACCCCACAATAGGAAAATATTACCAATTTGTAATAAGGGGTGTTTCAGTTCTTCACACTTTTATTGATTGTTGGAGTATTGATTATGAGCAACTTCCCAGTGCAATTTTATTATGTGCCATATAGGTTATAGATACTGAGTTAAACGGATCAGACTTGTGTACGAGTACAGATATACTTAGACTGATGAGACCTTAGTGAATAGTGAGTGATATAAATCAGTACCATTGTACTTAGGCTAACATTGCCTGAGGCTATCCTCCACTGAGGACATCTTCCTGAGACACACTTTTCTGGATTTGCTTCCATGTCTGATTCTGGATGAACTTGTTTTACTTCCTTGCAATTGCCTATCAATGTGACCTCCCCCAGAGCAACAAGAGGATTCAGTGTACCTGAGTGCCCAAGCCATGAAGTATGTGCACTATTGCGGTCTGCAGCACATGGTAATAGTCAGTCCCCAGCCTGGGACTCTGCCAAGCTGGACGCAAATTCTTGTAAGGTGTCTGCTTCATAAGGTAATGGTCAATCCCCAGCTCGGGATCCTGCCTAGCTAGACACATATTCCGGTACACTTTTAGTATTGCTGATACAGCACAGATGGGGAGGAGGCACAGCAGAAGGCATGCAAAGGGATTGGCAGGCATACTGCGCAGACTGATGAAATGTGTGTAGTCTGATGATGTGGTGATGGCTACAGGTAGTGTATCTGGTAATATATAGATAATATAGTATAATCAATGTGACAGGTCTCAGTATTATGTCTTAGTATATTTCATCATTTACAACAATAATCCTGAGTACTCAAAGTATTATTGACATAAGTTTTGAAATGCCCAATAGGCCCGACAAAGGCTTCTCCTAGAAGTGACATGTGCTGATTTTAATGCATGTACCCGAAGTATCTTTAGGAAACAGGTGGATTCCAAGGCCTACCAACCTACAGTTGTGAGTGTCTGCAATCAAGAAATACTTCAAATAAAGGCACAGAGTGCCCATGCATATGATGGACTTGATTGATGGATCGCTTGGGCATAAATCTTATAAACCTATAATATTGGACTTTTCCACCACAATCATGAAAATTATGGACTGTTTAAGAAAGCACACTAGACTGCAGGGAATCACCTAAGTTGCCTTTTTCTTTTTTTTTTTTTACCATATCGGAAACTTAATTCTAACTTTCAAAGAAAGTTTATTGCATATGCTAATAATTGAAGAACTGAGAATAATGAAGGGAATCCAGACATGGTTCTCGTGTGGCTAATGCTTCGATAGCCACAAGCGGGGGTCTGTTGAACCTCAAGATTGTTTATGAATATGTAAATATATATATATATATATATATATATATACACACACACAGATGTATTCATAGATGTATGAATAGGTATGTGTGCGTCCTAATAATTAGACTGTATCTAACTAGCAGGAAATAATGCAGGAATGCAATGCAGGACGGTGGTGTTTAGACAGGAAACCTATTTTACTCTGGATATATGGCCCTCCTAAGGGGTCTCCAAGTCCAGGACTTCACAGAAGTAACACACAGGTGATACAACAGCTGCCAGGAGACAAGTCCTATTTTCCCATAACAAACAGATCACCAATATGGCCTTCAAAGGGCAATAAATCCATCCACTTGAGGAAACAGGAGATGGAGGCGTAAGTGAACAGATGGACTGGGGTGATGACCCAGCTAGACATTTATAGACCCCTAAATATAGATTCCAGCTAGAGATTTTTTATATCAAATTTAGTTGGGAGGTCAATCAAACTACATTAACCAATCCCAATCTAGTGGGGTGTGTGTCAACCGATGGTCATCGTACAGAACACACCCACTAACCAATCAAGGAGTCCCAATGTTACCTAATGGGACTTAACTAAATAAAAAGGGAGCTGGAATATAACAAGGGGAAAAGAAAGGGAATGATGGGACTTCTTAGGGAATCAGGATCCTGGGGTACCCATCAACATCTTCACAGGTAGATATAACACATTCCTGAATTGCATTACTATATTGTTCATTATATGTCTATGTTATTATTGTTATATTGATTTAATGTATTGTGTACTAAGTAGTTACTAGATTATTCCAGGGGTTACTACTAATAACTTTATGTCCATGTGATATATATGTAACATTGATTGAAGTTCCTATGTGTAGATATCAGACCATATTGCTGTGTACTTTGTCTTACCTTGTTTTCTTAATTAAACTGTTTGAGTGACTAGCTATTATTTGTGCATGAACCTTCTTTAATTGAATATCTATATGCATTGATAGGGGATATAGTTTCCATATTTATACAGATAAATATACCTAAATAACAGTGTTGAAAAGCAGGGTGAACAACCGAGGTGCCTGCGTTGTTGTGTGTTTTGTCGTTCAAACGAATGCTTTGAAATACATAGAAATTTGGCAGCTAGTGATGATGCAGTTTGTAAGAAAAAAATGTTTTGTGGCTCTTGTTTCAGATATATAGACAACGGGGACACACATAGGTGTAACGGCCTGGCCTGTAGCGTGTGCGGGGCTTGTCTTGACAAATTTGACGAGCATATCTGTTACATGCAGCCTTACAAATCCAAACAAATGCCTGAGAAATACATCTTCTATGACTTTGAGTGCATGCAAGAGACAGGTACACACATACCCAATTACATTTTTGCAACTACAATATACGGTGACACTTCCTGGGAATTCAGTGGAAAAACCTGCGCGCGAGACTTTGTCCGTTTTTTTTACCAGCGGTAAGTTTTCAGGTTGCACATTCATAGCGCATAATGCAGGAAGGTATAACGCTTATTTTGTTGTACAGGAGTTAGTCAAGGAAAAACTGAAAGTTGAAATTGTAAACCAAGGCGGGCAGTTAATGTGCGTGTCCCTTAATGATTTTAAAATGAGATTTATAGATTCTTTGAATTCCATACCTATGAAACTCAGTAAGCTGCCTGAAGCTATGGGCTTTTCTGGTACCAAGGGCCATTTCCCCTTTTCGTCAATACAGAAGAAAATCAAAATTACATGGGCTCGATGAGAAAAAAGAATTCATGGTGTGGTATGAAAAACATAAAAACGACACCTATATTTTTCAGGAAGAGCTAAAAGCATACTGCAAGCAGGATGTGGAAGTCTTGAAAAGGGCTTGTGAGTGTTACAGAGACACGATTATGTCTATGACTTAAAAAAAAAGGAAGACAATACTCTAAACGTGAAAGTCACTAAATGTGTTGACCCCTTCCAACTGATCACACTGGCCTCCGTATGCATGGCTATGTACAGATTTAAATTCCTTCCCGTAGAGACCATAGTCATTGTACCGGCGGATAATAATCACAAGACCCAGAAACGATTTTCCACACCAGCTATCCAGTGGCTCATGTACATCGAGCATGCAAAAGGCATTCATATACAACACGCCTTAAAGGGTGGTGAAAGAAGGTAGGGAAGTACTTTTTGGACGGCTATGCTTTGGTTAACGGCACACACACAGCCTTTGAATTCCAGGGGTGTTTTTACCATGGCTGTCCTGTATGTTATAACGTGTGGCGCCAAATGACTATAAACGATAAGGGTCAAAGACTTTCTCCTTAAAATGAAGTTCCCAATACTGTTGGACCCCCGTGACGCACTTTACAGGGGTGAACTAACGCCAATAAACTTTATCACAAAATTCAGCCTGGTGAAACAGTGCATTATTACCATTTCACGAGTTTGTACCCTTTTGTTAATAAAACTAAAACATATCCTGTAGATCACCCAGAAATAATTTTTGATCATTTCGGGCACATCAAAAAATACTTTGGCATTGCCAAAGTTAAAGTGTATCCGCCCAGAGATTTGTTTTTTCCTGTCCTGCCTGTAAAACTAAATCAAAAACTAATGTTTCCGCTTTGTTATACATGCACTTTGAATTCCCAGAAAGACACCTGCAACCACCGACGAAGAACGCTCTCTGACAGGTACATGGTGTACAGTAGAACTTGTTTTAGCTTGTTTTAGCTTGATTGCCTGTTTTACAACTGCCTATGCCAGACTGGAATTATACACGCTCCTAGACAGGTTGCAGGAACGTTGTCTCTATCACGACACAGATTTCGTCATATTCCTAAGTAGAGAGGGTGACCGAAACCTTTGGGCGATTAAATTTAAACACTAAATACATGGTCCTTTTTAAGAACTCTCGTGACAAATTACAAGTTATTACATTGGCACGACAAATTACCCTGGAAAAACATGTTTCTTTTTAGAGGCTTTTGAAGACGCTACACATGCTCCATACGGCTATTTACTTGTAGATTTAAGGTCTGACACTACGTTCAAGAACGGGTTTGTTCCCGCCAGACCTCCTGGACGCTTATAAAAAGAAAACTCTAAAAATGTGACTTTTCTCAACAGTCCGGTCATTCTTGGTAGCGAAGGGGCTTCTGTTAGGATGTCTAACAGGATACGGTGTAATTGGGATCTTTTAAAAGCGCTGGTCAGAACAAAACCGGCTGTCAGAAAATCAATTTTACGCAACGCCAATAATGATTTGATATCTGCTATTGGCGAATCCGCCTTCAATATCCTTAAATGAAAGATCCCTCTTGGAGAGCGACAAAAAAATATACTGAAAAGGTGGAGGCTGGCTATAAAGAGGTTAAGCGATAAAAGATATCCCATTAATAGCAAGAGGCGCATTGTGAATCAGCATGGTGGGTTTATAGGATCGCTGTTGGGGTTTGCAATACCAATAATCACTAGTCTGATAGCTAATAGAACCGGTGGCTCATAAAGGAATCTGCCAAGAAAATGTTCTTGGTTTCCAGGCAAGAACTGGACAAGCTAAAAAAACAGCTTTAGAAACAGCCGACATACGCAAAACCGATACACAGCGTTTAAAGGCCGAAATTAGAGACATACTTCACAGGAATGACCTATCGGACAATGAAAAAAATTAAAATGTACACAAACGTACTACGGCGATATTTGATGTTTACCAAACAGGCTGGTAAAGAAATGTCTGCCTTAACTTTAATTACACAAACGCCGTCTGATCAACAACAATTGCCAAATGATTCCTCTAACAGAGATGATGTTAGGGAAATACTTAATAATGCCAAAATATGTTACTACTCAATAAAAATAAAAATTAAATAAAATGTAGTCATCTTTTTATATCATCTATATAAAGTGTCACAAAATAAATAAAAATGTTTTGTAAAGTGTAAAAAGTTTGATAAACTAAAGTACTTTTACTATTTTCAATATAATAAATCTACTATCTTGAAATGGTGTAATTGCATTTAGTATATAAACTACCCATGAGGATGCATCAGGGTAGTGGGTCTTAAAATTGGACTCTAAAATGCCTGCAAAAAATGAAATATTGAGAAAACAGTACTACACACCAAAAGCCGTCGGTTCTTAAGGCGGTGTTGATGCCTTATTCAGGGAAGTACAGAAATTTGGTTTAAGTAAAGGTTCCGTGAAAAAATGGTACGCTGCACAAACCGGTGAAAAAAGCATTTAAAAGAAACAAAGTTGTTGTGTCCTATATAGACTGTCAATGGCAGGCCGATCTTGTGTCAAAGATAGATTTTTCAAAAGAAAATGATGATTTAAATATATATTAATGGTCGTGGATATACTTTCAAAATTTGCGTGGGTGTCAGGACTAGCCAATAAAACAGGTGCAACAGTGGCTGCCGCTTTTCACCAGGTATTTATGATAAGTGGTTGGACATCCAGGAAACTTCAGACGGATCACGGTAGAGAGTTTATAAAGAAGCCTATGAGAAAACTTTGTGCCGATTATAAAAATACATCATTTTTTTACATCAAATATACATCAAATTTAACAGAACATTGAAAACAACAATGTGGCGTTATCTAAGAGAGCAAAACACATTCAGGTAAATTGACAAGTTGCAAGATCTGGTGTATAGTTATAATTAGAGATGAGTGAATCGAAGCTGACGAAGTGGAATTTGACCTGAATTTCAGAAAAAATGTGATTTGCAACGAATCCGAATTTCCTCGCGATTCGTAGTAACGAATCACAATTCTTTCTAAAATGGTGGCTACACGTGTGAGTACATGGGGCAAGAAACTCTGGGAAGGCAGGATGACCCATAATGCCATGCATGCAGCCAATCAGCAGCCAGCCAACCCTGTGATGTCACAGCCCTATAAATAGCCTCAGCCATCTTGGATTAGGACATTTTACAGCGTTCTGAGTGCAGGGAGAAACGTGTGCAGGCGCTAGGGAGAGTGATAGGAAAAACCTAATAGGATAGGAAAAACAAAAAATGATTTAAAAAGTGCAGGGAAAGGATAGGGAGGAATCATTTCACAGTATATTAGTGCAGGGAGAGACGTCAGAAGGCGCTAGGGAAAGTGCTAGAAAAGCGATTTACAAGTGCAGGGAAAGATTATTTGGGGATCCAAATAGCCATTATACAGCTCTGTCATTCCAGCAATTTAAAGATCCAGAAAAATATATACGCAGTTCACTGTTGCAGTTATTTGTGGTGAAAGCGTTTAGTGACATATTTGAGTACAAAAAGAAAAATATATTCTCAGTTCACTTCTGCAGTTATGTGGTGAAAGCATTTAGTGACGTATTTATATAAATGCAGAAGTGAACTGAGAATATATTTTTCTTTTTGTACTGAAATAGACCACTAAACCCTTTCACCACAAATAACAGCAACAGTGAAGTGCGTACATATTTTTCTTTTTGTACTGAAATAGGCCACTAAACGCTTTCACCACATTTCTTTTTGTACTGAAATAGGCCACTAAACGCTTTCACCACAAATAACTGCAACAGTGAACTGCGTATATATTTTTCTTTTTGTACTGAAATAGACCACTAAACGCTTTCACCACAAATAACTGCAACAATGAACTGCGTATATATTTTTCTTTTTGCACTCCAATACGTCACCAAACGCTTTCACCACACCGTACCCGTGACGCTGCATATGTTGACGCAGGGTCGTGGTGCCAACATTGGCACCCTGGCCACGCGTCACCTTTTGCCCACATATTCTACATATGGCCATGTTAACCTCCTCCTGATGCTGCCGCCACCTCCAGACTCTGTGATTGGGCCACTCTGTGGACTTCTCAAGCTGTTCTCCCACCCTCCCCACTCCATGACTGGGCTACTATTTTGCCTGTTTGGCCTGGATGACATCACTACTTATTTGATTCTTCTTCCGATATGTCAGAAGGAAGGAAAAAAAAGACGCACAACGGATCCTGTTTGTGTAGCAGCTGTGGGGCCTGTATGGTCCCATCAGAATTGGCTTATGATTTGGTAGCCCAAAGCAGGAGTGGGTACAAAACACAGAAGACATGCAAATATTCCATTCACGTGTCATCTCTGTTTTGGATCCACTCCTGTTTTTTTTGGCATTAGCAATATTGATTGGGCATATGCTCCACAGACAGGATCTGTTTTTTGTGGGTTATTGTTCTGAAGGAACAGAGGAAGGGCAAAATAATCAGTGACGTCAACACAAACTTACTGCTGACACCCTCTCCACTCTGTCGGGGGGGGCTCTACTTGCATAAGCAGTTAACAGAACAGGTTCTGTAGACCTCTATGTGGAATCAGCTGACGAGGGTGTAAAAGCACTGCGCTTCTTCCTGACGCTAACATGGACCTGTATGGCTGAGTTCATGCTTGAGTTATTTGGTCAGTTTTGGCCCCGTGACTGCCCAAATAAGTGAAGTGTGCAGTGATTCTAAAAGCGACACCTGTCATCTGCATGTCATACTGACTCACAGTATTATTTCACTACCACAGCAAGCAGACTCCCTATGCGTGTTACTGCAAAGCACAGTCTTCTACACCACTATCAAGGCTCTCTGCAGCCCGGAAATAGCCATTTAACACGATTCACCGTGAATAAATTCGGATCGAAGCAAATCTTTTCGAAAAGTTCGGCAAACCAGCCGAATTGAATTTTTGAGAAATTCGCTTATCTCTAGTTATAATCATTCATACCATAGAACCATAAGGTGCCGCCCTGTTGATGTGACAAAAGAGAACTCTTTAACCATTTGGAAAAATATCTACGGTGATTATGCGGCTAATAAAAAAGTTAAACCTTTATTAAAAATAGGCAATCATATTAGAATTGTTTGTTATAAGGGGCCATTCACAAAGGGTTATGAACAAACCTATACGGATGAGATATTTACTGTTACGCTATAAACACTAAAGAGCACAGGCCTCTTTATAAGTTGAAAGACCTTGCTGATGAGCTCATTCAAGGATCATTCTACGCGGAAGAAGTCCAAAAAGTCCCCCTTAATAAACGTCGCATTTACCGGATAGAGAAAGTCATCAAAAAGAAGAAGGTTAAGGGGAAAACATTGTATTTTGTAAAGTGGATCGGCTACCCTGAAAAGTTTAGCTCTTGGGTGCATGAAAACCAACTGTCGGGTGTGTAAACTATGGAAGATGGCTCGTTTTACGTTACTTTACTATGCAATGCTTCGTCTAAACTTTACCCCGACAATACTATTGCTGATTATACTACTAAATTAGCAAAAGCTGTCCATCTCTGCAGGCCTTACGAGGTCGTCGTAGTAAAGATTCAATACCCTCATACATGGAATACCTTTGAGCCTGGGGATGGTGTTTGTTACATCGTCCGGCGTGATGATCCAGCAAAGAATATTTGTTAAATCGGGATATTACGCTAATATGAACGAACTGATCAAAGCCGTTAATAACAAACTTGACTCTATAAAAATTCCACCTGAACAATTGAGACTAAGATACGACGAGGTTGAAAGAACTGTTCTTGTAACGAAGTCGGCTGTATACAGGTTTATGCCCGGAGAAAGGGTAGGCCGCATACTGGGCCTGGTGGGGCGAACGCTCGAAAAAGAATTTAGACGATCTGACACATCGTTTTGCGTTACAACAAGTTTGGAGTGCCTGTTTTAACAACCGACCATATAACAGAGGTTTCGACGGATGATGATTCATTTTTAACAAAAGAGAACAACGCTTTATCTATACAGAAACATTTTTACCCAGATATTAAGGCAGGTTTTTTTACAATGTTTGTTTATACCGATATAATTCAACATCAGCTTGTTGGCGATAGTTATGTTCAGCTTTTAAGAACTGTGGCGATTAATGGAAAAAATGGTGACGCCATTACTCAAAAGTATACTAGGCCTGACTGTATACCTCTCTGCAAACAACACTTTGACACCATTACAATTTCGATACTTTCGGATCAAGCTAAACCTGTTAAATTAAAATACAGAAAAACGATTGTTCAATTACACTTAGGACCTCGCGCGGTGACAACCTATTAAAATGGTGTCCCAGAGAGTGTACAACGACCCAGTTGCATATACCCATTATTACATAACGCAAGCTGGCCATGGTTTGGACAGTTTCCATGACGCTGAATTCTTGCACGGCGCCGGCATCACTGGACTATTTCGGGGTCTGTTCCGTAGGGTAGGTCCTCTGTTCAAAAAAGGTGTGGCCCTTGAAAAACCACATGTAAAAACAGTGGCTAGGAACATCGCCAAAGACGTTGTCGCCACAGCATCGTCAGCCATTATGGATAGAATAAATAGACCTATGCATGAGCAGGAAGGCTAGGGTGTTGTACAAATTAGAAAAAACAGCGGAAAAGAAAGCGTGATCTTGACGGTGTCATCCTCCCCCCTTTTATTAATCAAATAGCACTGTCTAAGAGGTGTCGGCGACAGAAAGCAAGAAACCATTCGCCGGGTGACATCTTCTAATTGCCAGTTATGGCTTTCGTACATGATGCCTCTGCCGAGTACGCCAAATCAGAGTTGGATATCTTTCAAATACCACCCATGCAGACAAGTATTGAAAAATAACTTTATGTAGAGGTACAGCCAATTGCGACACTAGCGAACAATGTGGCGTTGGAGTTCTTCATCTTCGGGAGCAGGGAATATTATTATGACCTAAATAACACGCTGTTATACATTGTTTGCCGAATCGTTAACCCTGATAACACCCCCATACCTGATGGGTCCTGTGTCGGTCTTATTAATTACCCTATAGCTAGCCTTTTTAATCAGCTGGACATAACGCTGAGTGACACATTGATTTCACGAAGTGACAACCTTTATATGTATAGAGCGTATATCGAATCCTTAATAAATTATAATTCACAAACATTAGCCACTCAATTCACAGTCAGATTATTCTATAAAGATACCGCTGGTCATCATGATGACCGGGCTCTTGACGGTCGTAATGACGGCTTCATCAAGAGGTCTCAATATACGGTACGTTTTAGAAGCGTTCAATTAATGGGGCCGATTTACGCTGATATATTTAATCAACCGAACCTGATAATGAATGGATTAGATTTAAAGACAAAGCTCTAAAGACCAGAAACAAAGATTCTTTCTGCCTTATGTCTGCTGAAGGTACCTAATTTAAAGTATAAATACAACATGCTTCGCTGTATGTCAAAAGAGTTCAAGTATCGCCTGCTGTAAGAAAAGGCCACAGTCGCGCTCTGCTAACAGCTAACGCAAAGTACTCGGTCGATCGAGCATCTCTTAAAGTGTATATTATTCCTGCTGGCAGGCGCATATCGAACCACAAAAACCTCTTTCTTGGAAACATTCCAAAAACTGTAATAGTAGCGTTTGTGGACAACGACTCGTTTTCAGGTAATTACCAGAGGACTCCATTGTGCTTCAACCACTACAATGTAAATTATGCCGCCTTATATTTGGATGGACAGCAGATACCTGCAAGATCCTTTCAACCTAATTTTCAAGGTGCTTCAGCTGTTCGCGAATATATAGCCCTCGTACATATTTTGGGCAAGCAAAAGGCTGATGTAATGCGCCTGGGCACACAAACCACAACCAACTCCGTATATCCTTAAATCACGTTTTATTAATGTCATAAAACACGACAAGGGTTAAGTCCAAATAAGCAAAGTACAGGAGGGTAAGGCAAAGGCAGGTCAGGAACAATCTGAGGTCAGGGCAGCCAGCAGACAAGAATGGTCATTAACAATCCGAGGTCAGGGCAGGCAGAATTCAGGCAAGAATCAGGTTCAGACCAGGTCACTATGGAAATGACAAATGGGATTAGCATAAACCAATACAAGGACGCACCCAAGCACACTGTGTTCACAGAGGCTTAGAGCGGGCAATGGTGTACAGGACAGGCTCTCCTTGAATGGCCAGAGTGACCAATGACCTTGCGCCACCTGGCGCCATTTAACTGGACAGTAACTGAATGCATTCAGTTACATTCAATCCGCGGGACATTCAAACTATGTCCCGCGGCGAGGCAGCTGAGTGCCACGCCCTCGGGGGGTACAAGAGGCACGCATGGTAGCGTGCGCACCTCTTCCCACAGCACCCCTAGGACGTGCACTACTTTGCACATCCAAAGGAGTGCTGAGAACAGGAGTTTCTGTAACCACGTCCATAGAGATGCAAGGGATGCCGCCTGGCCGAACAGTAGTTTCGCCAGGACGGATCCCTCTGCCTGCAGAGGAAGACACGCTGCGAGCAGAGCAGCAGCCTCGGCCATGCTGCCTGCTACAGCGGCGTCTCCCTCTGCGGCCGGGATCCCCAGGGACGCCGCGGGCTCGCAGGATGGGTAAGTTTCTTACAGCTGACAACGCTTTATTGGTGGATCGTTCAGAATTTTTGAACGGTTACACTTTATTCCCTTTTGATTTATCGCCTGATCAAGAACCTGGTGGACATTTCTCTCTAGTAAAAACTGGGAATCTCAGGGCTGAAATTAGATTTGCGGAACCTACGCAAAACACTAATAACATGATTGTGTATTCCATTCATGAGATTATTGAAATAAATAACAGAAGAGAAGTATTGTATGATTTTCAATAAAATGAATAACTATGAAATTACCAGCGTTATGAAATCAAACTTTCATGCCCGGCGCATCTTTAAAGGTGTATTTCTGTGTGATTTAATACCGGGAAACAAAGTCATCGACAGACCGGCCGCCTATATCGTAAATACAGATAAATCGCATCAGAGGGGAAAGCACTGGATTTTAATTATATTATTATCGCCTGAAAATGAAATATTTCCTGATGAATTCATGCAATTTTTATCGCGAAATTCTAAGATTAGAAGATATCAAAATAAGCAAATACAGGACGCCACTTGTTCTTGTTAGGTCTGCGGCAATTACTGCATCTATATCTTACATTGTATTGCTAAAGGGATGCCTTTTGAAAATGTATTAAAAACAATCACGAACAATTTCAGAAAAAATGTACGTGACTATGTAGCAAAGCCATTGAAACAATTATGTCTGCGTTGTAATTACAATGAAACATGCATACCCTACTGTAATAATAAATAGATGTAACGTTGAGCGAAGTAAATAAAGATAATTTGTTTTAATCACATAAGACGTCTTTTAATCGTAAATTGTTTTAAAATCCCCTGGACATGCCAGGACATGTCTTGACAATAGCCGGTGCATGGGCGGAGAGTTGCCAGGTTAGGTTGTGGGTGGACATGTCTGGGCAATAGACGATAAATGGGTGGAGAGTGGGTGGAATATAGGAGAGATAGGGGGAGGGCGGTAGGTGGGAGATGGGAGGGACATGGGACGGCCTTGGGAGGGGCGTGGTAGGGGTTATGGACGGGGTGGGCAGGATTATGGCTAGGGAAAGGGGTGTGTCGACCTGTCACTTTTAGTTTGACGAAAAGTACCGTATTTTCTGGCATATAAGGCGACTGGGCGTATAAAACGACCCCCCCACTCTAACCAATCAGTTGGGGGTCGTGTTATATGCCCAGTATTGTACTGTTCCTTCTGCCTGTCAGATCTCACTAATATGCGAGAACTGAGAGACAGAAGGAACAGTACAGTACTAGTTCTAAGGAATGAATGGGCGCGTTCCTTTTAATGAATGGGCGTGTTCTAGTGGAGAGCCAATGCAGGCTCTCCACTGGAAAACCAATCCAGGGTCACGTCCTCCTGTGCAAGCTGCACAGGAGGATTCGCGGGGACGCCGGACGTAAAGCAAGCTGCAGGTAAGTACCAGTACCCAGCGAATAGGACTACCCCTGACTTTGGCACAGATTTTTCGGGGTTAAAAAGTCGTCCTTTACGCTGGAAAATACGGTACATACGCTTTACTACTAACAGCAATCAGCACAGGTACAATTACAATGTTCCCAAATATAAATGCATCGCTCTGTAAATATCTGTTCTCATGCTCAGAGTAAAGGGAGTAAAAAGAATCAGCCACCACAGCTATTTTCCTTAAGAAAGGCTGCTATACATCTGTAGGTTGGATATAAATATAAAGCTGCGTACACACGTGCAATTTTTGTCGTTGGAAAGGATCTTTCACGATCCTTTCCAACGACAAAGGACTACACGATGCATGAACGGTGCTGTACATACAGCACCGTTCTGCTCTATGGAGAGGGGAGGGGGAGAGTGACTGAGCGGCACCCTGCTGCGCGCTCTCCCCCTTCCCTTGCATTAGGGTCGTTCATCATTCGTGGATCCGCCAGGACGGATCCACGGACGATGAACGACGCCGACTGTACACACGCCAGATTCTCGCCCGATATCTGGCCGATGCCGATTATCGGGCGAGAAAAATCTGACGTGTGTACGCAGCTTTAGTTTCACAGCTCTATTTTAACTCCGCAGAGTCCTGCTATAGCTCATTGATAACTACACAATACAGCTCAACAATATAGATAGCACCTGCTTCATAGCTAGCAGCATCACCAATCTGGAGCTCCTAGTATCAGATCTATTACCAGGCAGCAGTCTCCTCTCACAAGATCACTTCTTCAGCTATTCAGTGCTCAAAGGGTCGAAGATATTCTAACAAATCTCAGTAGGGCAGGTGGAGAAATATTATTTATCCAATTTCTCAAGTATCGCAATCTGAGATGCAGAAAGTGGGGGAGGTAGGAGATCATCAACACTCACTCCTCCAATTGTTTCCAGGTCTCCAGGAGAGAGCTTGTACTGCAGGCTTTATATAGTGAAACTATCCCTGCTTGTCTCCTTTTTCACAAGGTGCTGATAGCATGGTGTAAGTTGCATAATTCAGCCGGCTAATCAGAATGGCGCTTGCCCCGCAGCTAGCAGCGCGTGTCTGGAGTTCCAGCTCCTGGAGTGTGGCGGGCAGCGATCTCTTCCCGCACGATCGCTTCCGCAATTGCTCATTACCAGGGAGTCACAGATACTCTGTCGGGTCTTCAAGCCTCAATGAGAGCCGGCAAAGAAAGGCAGATGCAGTGGTTTGTGGAGTTCCTGAGCAGCCAAGCTAAAACGCGTCTGCTTCCCACTGTATTTTTTTTTTTTGTTTGTTTTCTGTTTATAGGACTGTAATCTTGCAGAGAATTGATCTAAAACATTGGGGGTTCCTCTTTTTGTGTGTAATGTTTCTGTGATTTTTTGTGCTTGGCTTCTTTGCTTTTGGTGTGTGTAAACACTTACACTCAGGAAAGCCATGGGCAATTCCCAAGGTAAGGGGAAGGACCCTGGTGCACCTGAACTCACAAAGGTGAGATACAAACCAGCTTGTGATGTTACTAGATCTGCTGCAAAGAAAATTCCAGGGGGGGCCAAAACCCCTAATGGGGGAGGCTCCTAAAACATTTGTCATGAGAGTAGCTGGTGCTTTTTACACAGACCCATGGGTGGATAATATAACAGGCTGGACAGAGGGAATGAAAGGTAATAGCCCCTTCTCCAGAGAGGGAGCCTTTGATTAATTCCACCTTAAATTGATTAAGGGCTTATGCGTAGGGGATAGGGATGCCTTCCCTTACTATGGGGGCAATTCACAATGGGCCATGAAATATGTCAGAATGTGCCAAAATGTGGTTACAATTAGCCACTTATTTTAAATCACATGAGATACAGACCCCTGATTCAGACATTAATCAGCTCCCTCTTTTTACAGCCTTATATCCCATCCTAAATAAAAACTTGGAAGAAATAGATTATGCTTCTTGTCTAACAGTACAGCAGGAGGGGGGCAGAAACCAATTAAATTCTATGGTTACAGCCCCCGTTGTTGCATCCTCCTCTGTTAATCCAGCTGTACCTGATAGCACCACAAGTCCCAGCCCACATGCATCTTGTAATGCAGTAAGCTCCCAAAGTGTTTTTTCACTCATAACCACACAAAGCGGTGCAAGGCTTCATTAGTCCCATTATGAATATGCCATTCTTTACTGTGGGTAATCAAATGATAGTTAAACCTTTAGATCCAATACCATGCAATGCCATTATAGACCTATTATACCCCCATATAAAACTCTCATAAACCCTATCCTTAAACAGGACAGTACAAGACCTTTGGGCAATCAATGATTTGATAATTCCAATTTCACCTGTCATAACAGACATAAACACCATTCTAACATCCATCCCTGCCACGGCTAATTATTTCTTTGTCATTAACTTAGCTTATGCTTTCTTTTCCATTCCTGATGATCTTGACACACAGCCATTGCTTGTTTTTACTTTTCAAGGACAACAATATATGTGGACACGCTTGCCACAGGGGTTTAATGATTCTCCTGCAGCTTTTTCTGTTGTCATCTTTCATGTTCTGCAAGGCCAGCACCCAAGCCACGGTACAGTTTTATTATAATATGCTGATGATTTGATGCTCTGTGGTCATGGGTCTGAGGCTGATAAAGAAGACACTATTTCACTGTTACAATATTTTATCTGATGCTGGCTTGAAGGTTTCACGTCAAAAGATTCAGTTTGTTCAACCCACAGTTTAATATCTGGGTTTTGTAATATCTGAGGGTATGAGGGGGCCCTCACCAGATCATGTAAGAGCTTTATGCAATGTGCCTGTACCTGTTACAAAGAAACAAATGTTGTAATTTGTGGGTGGTGTTAATCTCCCTGGCTGTCTAATTATGTCAGTATTTTTACGCCAAAAGCATTACATTGTTTTGCATTGATATTTATTTTACATTAGAGGCCCATAATTCTTAGGCATAACTCCCTGAAATCTGTCCAATATTTAATAAATGTAATAATAAACTTTAAAAGGAACACACAAATCTGTTAAAACAAAGGTGCATAAAAATACTGAAACCTGTAATATAACTGTACAGTAGCATGTATAATATATATATATATATATATATATATATATTATAATAACTTTGTATTGGAATAAATACAGTTATTTTGTTTTGAATCCAATACAAAATTATTTGAATTTCCTGCCGTGCCTCCCGCACACACCGATGTATGCACCAACGTCACCAGGAACTCCTGGGGAACGTCAGTGCACTTGCCGGGGAAGAGGATGCCGCCCAAGGATGGGAACCAACCCGCAGGACGCCAATGGGACCAGGTAGGTGTTTTTTTAAATGTTTTTAGCTACCCCGAGTGTGGCTCGGGGTTACCGCTTTCAGCATTTTTTTTTTTACCCTGAGCCACACTCTGGGTTACCGCCAAAGAGGTTATTATGTTAGACAATGGATTCCTGATTGTTCATTTTATGATCACATTTTGCGGGCTTCAACAAAAACTGATATGCCTGACAAAATATGTTGGACTGATTAAATGATCTTTTTTTTGTTGTTTTACATATTTGTGCAGGGCTGGTACTGCCTTTTTTGCAAAGAAATGACGGCTTGGGACTCTCCACCTGGGCTCGGCACAAGCCATCAGTTCCCTGAAAGGTGCAGAGTCCACCACTTGGAAAGGGAGGGTCTGCAGCACCAGTAACTTGGACAGGAGCACATTCAGCTTCTGCACCATTGAATGAGTGCACGCATACTGTTGTCCCTTGGCAATCGCTTCGGTGATCGATTGCTGACGGAATGACTGATGAGGAGTAGGAGGAGCAGGAGCATCTGGACCAGCAGAAGATGGAAATGACATACAGCTCCCTTCGGCTGAGGTGGTGGAGCCTTGACTGCCTGAAAGCCGGTGCGTGCCACTGGGTGATGGAGAGGTTGCTGCGGCAGGCTGGACCACCACATCAGAGCCATGGTTCTCCCAGGCTACTTTATGGTGACGCTGCATATGTTGACGCAGGGCTGTGGTGCCAACATTGGCACCCTGCCCACGCTTCACCTTCTGCCCACAAATTTTACATATGGCCATGTTAACCTTCTCCGGTGGCTTAACAAAAAACTGCCACACCGCCGGGTAGGTGATTTTTCCCCCCAACACTACGCACTGACTGCTACTGCAGCTGCCTCCTTGAACCCCTGCACCACTACTTCCCGGACAGGTAGGCTGCTGCGAAGCAGGTGGTCTACCCCGGGCACGTTTGGCTCCCGACCTCACACTGCTGCCTCCCTACTGACTACCAGCCATGCTACCACCTTGCTGGCTCAGCCGCTGCCTCATGGGCAAGCTGCCATCCTCTTCTCCTGATGATGATGATGAAGCCCCTTCTTCACCCGGCTCCCAAGTGGGATCGGCTTCATCATCATCGAGTAGTGTTTGCACGTCACTGATGTCCTCCTCAACAGTCTCTGGGTCAGGAGCCTGACACCACCTCCCACGCCACTCTACTCATCACTACTTGCCCGCCTAGTGGAGAAAGCGGCGGATGTCTCCTCCAGATGTTGGCTGGGCAGTAGCTGCTGACTGTCCTCTACTAGCTCGTCCTTGCTGTATAGTGGAGTTGAGCCCACAGCATACAATACTTCTGTGGCTGAGGGAACAGCAAAGGACAGAGGCAAGTTGAGGACAGGTGAGGGCACAGGGTCTGCTCCCAGGCCATGCCAACTAAGGGTTGTGTCTGACAAACTCAACGACTGTTGGCTTGGGGGTGTCTGATGTCACTTGGGATGAAGTGGATGACCGAGTTAACCAATCAAGAATAGCTGGGTTGCTGGTCAAGACACGACCACTAGAAGACACCGGGAGCTCAGGCCTCTCGCTGCTGACACGCCCCCTTACTCTGCTGTGACCTCTGCCTGCGCCAGAAACATTTAGGCCTCTGCCACTCCTCTGTGCATGGCCTGCCACTTCTCTGTCTGACATACTTTTACTTGAACTAAATAAATTTTAAGCAAATTAAAACACACCTAAAAGCGACGAATATATTTTTATTTTTGTACAGAAATAGGCCACTAAACACTTAGCACCAATAACTGTAACAGTGAACTGCGTACATATTTTTCTTTTTGTACTCAAATTCGTCACTAAATGTTTTCACCACATATAACTGCAGAACTGAACTGAGAATATATTTGTATTTTTGTACTGAAATACTTCAATATATATATCACGTCAAATATACACGTGCATGTAAATTTTTCTGGATATATAAATTGGTGGAATGACAGAGCTGTATAATTGCTATTTGAATCCCCAAATAACATTTCCCTGCACTTGTAAATCGCTTTTATAGCACTGTCCCTAGTGCCTTCTGACGTCTCTCCCTGCACCAAGATGCTGTGAAATGATTCCTCCCTATCTTTTCCCTGCACTTATAAATCGTTTTTTCAGTTTTTTTTTATCACAATGAGGTTTCTCCTAGCGCCTGCACACGTCTCTCCCTGCACTCAGAACGCTTTAAAATGTCTTAATCCAAGATGGCTGAGGCTATTTAAAGGGGTGTGACATCACAGGGCTAGCTGGCTGCTGATTGGCTGCATGCATGGCATTATGGGTCATCCCGCCTTCCCAGAGTTCCTTGCCCCATGTCCTCACACGCGTAGCCGCCATTTTAGAAAAAATTGCGATTCATTTCAACGAATCGCAAGGAAATTCGTATTCGTTGCGAATCAAATTTTTTCTGAAATTCAGGTCGAATTCCACTTCGTCAGTTTCGATTCGCTCATCTCTAGTTATATACTGGTAATTTTGTTGATTTGACTTTTTTGTTTGGAAAAATGGTGAAAAGGCAGAAGAAATACATGTTTGATACAATGCTGTTTACTGTATATGTTTATTTGTATTTTTCTTCCTGAAATATTAAAAAAAAAAAAACACCATCTTAAGCAACTTGATTGGATGAGCGAAATGAGACCCAAGGATACCAGATCTTATCAAATTTCCTCATTGTATTCTTGAGGATATGGGTCATTTTATCGTTGACCATAAGCCAGTCCATTTTGGCATAGAAGGGACCCATCTGAATAGTAGAAGACTTCCAGGAATTAGCTATGGTGATCCGAGCCGCCAGCAAACTCAATTTCAAGAGTTTCAATAAGGATTTGGGAGCCTCAGGATCACACCAGCTAAACAAAGCATCCTCTGGGGTGCTTTTCACCTCTCTCTCCAAGACCTTGGATACAATTTGAAATAAGCTATTCCAAAAAGCTTGAGCCACTGGGCAGGACTACCATATATGTAGCATGGAGCCTCTAGAATCACAGCCTCTGAAACAAAAAGGGGATGTTGAGGGAAGATATTTAGAGATCCGTTCTGGGACCAGATACCACCTAAGTAGGACTTTAAAGTTTGCCTCTACCAGGGCAGAATTAAGGGAAATTTTTGAGAGCGAGTTGGCCAATCCACTCTATTCCTCCTTAGAGAATGACCGTCCCAAATCTTTGTCCCAAAAATCCATATATCTCAATTTAAGCAGGGACGCCGTTAGTGTACCATATACTATAGAAAGTTGACCCTTGGTATTAGCTAGTGTTTTGCAGGAGCTCTCAAAGGCTGTGAGACGCAGGGTGCGTGGTGCTAGTCTAATTTTAGAATAAATAAAAGACCTGAGTTGCCTATAGTGAAGATATTCAGAACTGGAAGCTCTTTCTTACTGATCAGGTACTCAAAACTAAGCATGCGTATCCAGTATTTCATGGATCCTTGCAAACCCCTTATTAACCACCTGGGCGTTACACTGATGTCTAGATTTCTGTACCAAAAGCGGTACACTGTTTTTCATTAAAAATTTTTTTAAATTGTAGACTTGTAAGTTACAGAAATATGTCCGAACAGGGTTCTAGTAGATATCATGAATATAAAAAAAAGTTTGAAACACACAATCATGTAAAAAAAAAAAAAAATGTACTTTTAATAAAATCCTATCCTATTTTTTTTGCTTTGAAATTTTTGTTTATTTTATATTGTGGGCTTGTAATTCTTAGGATTAACTCCCGGGTATGATAATTATATTTATTTATTATATTATCATAAATTATAATGTAATACATAATTATAATAATTTAAAAAAATAATGAAATAGACAACAATGTAATCTAAAAATAAAAGTACATTTTTAATTTTATTTCATGTTGTGTGGTGTTTTTGTACTGTAAAAACCATTTAAAAGCAGATTACATTGTAATATGCTTTTAAATTTCCCTCCCTGACACACCCCCATACATCACCAGTCACATCAACCGGAAGATGACTCATCCTCCAGAGTGATGTGAGGGGGGGATTTCCCTGCCCTGCTCGCAGAGACAGAGATGCTGCTGCTGCTCGCATCTCCAGAGAGATGCACAGCACAATGCAGGATTTCTGCATTGTGCTTCACATCTCACTGCAGATGCCAGCAGCAATAGCACATTTTTTATTGCTGCTGGAGGAGCTGCGGGGACAGGGTAAGTATTTGCTTTCAGTTGTAATCGGATTGTCTTACAATGTATGACAATCGGATTGCAATATAACGTTTGTTTACATTTTTAACCACCTGGTGAGAAAAGTTCGGGTTTAACACTTTTTGCAAGTGTTTTTACCCCGAACATGGTCGGGTTTAACGGCCAGGTGGTTAAGCCACCAGCTAAAATTTGTTAGGTCATTCCCCAGGGTAAACTCCGGATTACTCCAAATGCGGGAAAGAGGAGCATGTGAGGAGCATAATTCTGGATTAGACCATTGCGGTCTAATTCCACGTAAGGTGGAATGTGAAAATTGGGAAATTTGGTCCGCCAGGTAATAATGGGAGAAAGAAGGAACCCCCAGACCCCCCACGTTTGCCTCCCCAGATAAAGTGAATAACCTTGCTTTGGAGTAATGACAGGTCGCGGGAGGCACTCGGACTGGGAGGGTGCCGAACAGGTATAAAATTCTAGATAAAATGTTCTTTTTGACCGCTGCTATACGACCTAGCCAAGAAGGGGGAGCAGTAGCCCAATTAGTCAGATCCGCATAGAGTTTCTTAAGCAAAGGCGTATAGTTGGCTTGAAATAATGAATGATAGGTAGGGGTTAGGTGGACTCCCAGGTACTGGAGAGATTGGGCTTCCCAGCATAGATCAAAATTCTCTTTAACCAGAGATATGCACTGCGCCGGGATATTTATGTTTAACGCCTGAGACTTAGAACAATTCACCTGAAGCCCAGATAAAGCAGCAAATGTATCTAATGTTTAAAAAAGGTTCAGCAGTGTGACATGAGGGGAGGAGACATACATCAGAATGTCATCAGCAAACAAGGCACATTTGTGTTCCCTCATGCCACACCAAATACCCTTTATATCTTGATTAGACTGAATAGCCATTGCCAGCAGCTCTATAGCAAGGGCAAATAAGAGAGGGGAGAGGGGATAACCTTGCCTTGTGCCCCTTTTGATATCAATATTGGGTGAGAGAAAACCTCCCAATGAAACATTAGCAAGGGGTTTGTCATACAGGGCCCTTAAGACATTCAGAAAATGGTCTCCAAAACCCATGACTGACAACACTCAGAACATGTACGACCATGAGACACTATCAAAGGCTTTCTGCAAGTCCAAAGATAAAAGCATTGCTTCTCTATTGTTGCCTCCATCCCAATTGGTATGTAATAAGGAAATCAAATCTATAGTACGTCTCGTTTGGTCCGGGGCCTGTCTAAAAAGCATAAATCCCACCTGGTCCGGGTGGATCTACGCTCCCAAGAAGGAGCTTAAACGGAGCGAGAGAATCTTTGTCCATAATTTCAGGTCACAGTTGATCAGCGAAATTGGCCTATAGTTGGCAACATCGGATGCATCTTTACCCGGTTTCAGAATTACAGTAATAAAAGCTCGGTTAGCCTCCAGGGGAAGGGGATTACCTTCTCGAAGGTAATTAAAGTATTCTACCAGGTGCGGAATCAGCTGGGAACTTAAAGTTTTGTAATAGATGTAGGAAAAGCCATCCCGACCAGGGGCACTATTTGATTTTAAACATTTCAGTGCCCCAAGGATTTCCTCCCCTGATATGGATTTCTCTAAGTTTAGTCTAAGTTTAGGCAATTGAATATATTTAAAGAAAGTATCCATAGAAGCCTGCGGTGCATTATAGTGCTTACGATAAAGGGTGGAGTAGAACTCCTCAAAAGCCACTAAAATTTTGTCTGGGTTTTGGGTAAGCTTGCCATCTTTCATTTTAATCTTAGGAAGGGCAAAAACTTTTGGTCAGGGATTAAGCTTATTAACCAACAACTTGCCAGGTTTATTGCCCCAGGTATAAAATCTATGTCCTGCCCACAAAGATTTTTCAGCTTTCGTAGTTAGTAACATATTAAGTTCAGTACGTAAAGCATCAATTTGAGGTTGGGGGTCAGAGCAGGATTAGCTTTATGCTGCAACTTTACAGCATGATATTCCTTCAATTTCAAAGTCTGTCCCTGACTTTCTTCTGTTGAGCCCCTAGCCTAATTAATTCCCCTCTAATGTATGCCTTATGGGCCTCCCAGTTAATAGCTGGGGAGGGGTATCCTCGGGCAATTTAGTAATAAAATAGTTGCAGCATGGTGGCTCAGTTAGCACTCCGGGCTTTGCAGTGCTAGGTTCATATCCCAGCCAGGACACTATCTGCATGGAGTTTGCAGGTTCTCCCGGTGTTTGCGTGGGTTTCCTCCGGGTACTCCGGTTTCCTCCCACATCCCAAAAACATGCAGTTAGGTTAATTGGCTTCCCCCTAAAATTGACCTTAGACTACATTAATGACATATGACTATAGTAGGGACATTAGATTGTGAGCTCCTTTGAAGGACAGTTAGTGACACGACTATGGACTTTGTACAGTGCTGCGTAATATGATGGCGCTATATAAATACTGTATAATAATATAATGAAATTAGGCATTTAACCTTAGCCTGCGTGACTGGATCAAGTAACAAGCTCTCATTAAGCCGCCACCAAAACCAGGCCAAGTAACTTTGAAAACCTTTGAGCCTCACCATCACTGGATCATGGTCCGACCAGGGAACAGAAAGGATTTTTGCTTTATATGCTAAAAAAAACAGCTTAGATTGAATAAAAATGTAGTCAATTCGGGAGTATTGATGGTGGGCTACCGAAAAGTGAGAGTATCCCGCACAGAGGGATTCAGCTATCTCCATATATCTGAGCACTTCTAGAGTTGAAAAACTCAACTGCTTGGCAAAACATTAGATGACACCACATTTTTTCTTATCAGAGCTTGCTTGATAAGTAATAGGGAACCGCTTATGAAAGAATCGGGGCATAGAATTATTGGAAAAATGTGTCTCTTGCAACGCCAAAATGTCCAGTTTAGGAGAGTTGTAGTGTTGAAAGGCCTTTGTCCTCTTGACGGGAATTAAGCCCCTGAACGTTGTGAGTGAAAAACCACAAAAGACTGTCCTGGGTTGGCACTGAGGGACCTGCCATCAATGAAACCGTATATAAGAAAGCTTCAGAAAACAAATATTATCATGAGGATCAGGGAAAGAGGGAAACACAGAAGTGGGGTAACACACAGACACCAGACACAAACAACAAGACACAGATAAAAACAACCAAGTAAGCTCTTGTTCAACTTCAGTACCATCTCCAAACCGAGGCTAAGCGAGCATGGCCCGGCCGGGAAACCCGGGCCATAGTGACATGACCTTGTCCCAAACTCATAAGGAGAAACCAGAAGGGGCCGAGAGTGTAAACAGCCGCCCTTTAGTTCTACTCTACGACTGAGGGCATGTATTGCCCCTCCAGCTCCCCCGACCCTCCTGAAAAAAAAAAGTGATCAACCCAAAGATAATAACATCCCCACAGGGTATAAACCCAAGCATCTGAAAACCATCATAAGGTGGGTATTGGACTCGGCAGCCACAACCCCCCAAACATTTCTTGCATAAGACCATCAAGTATCAAGCAATAAAACCTCACACTATTCTAATATGACATGTGCAAAAATAAATAAGTCCTGAGAAAATCTTCTTTATAGGGCACATAAGGCTAAGTTCCAAGTGCTTTGAGGAACCACATAAAGCATAAAAGTTCTCCCAACATAATTTGTCCACTCAGGAATTCTTGGGACCTTTTTTGGAGCTTTGACCAGCTTTTTGCCACAGAGGATAATGCAATTGATCACCATTCCCAGAGTGAGGGTGCGTAATAGGAGAGGGTAATAAAGCCAGCTCACGCAACAAATTCTTGCCTTCATCAAAAGTGATAAACTAGAAGGTTTTCCCTTGCAGTTGCAATACCAGACGGAGAGGAAAGGCCCAGCGTTATTTTATCTTGTGAGAAATGAGGACCTGTAGCAGAGGTTTCAGGGCCCTGCAGCGTTGTATAGTAAAGGGTTAAAGGTCAGAATATATTTGGACAGGAACACCTTCCATTAATACGGCATCATAACCCCTATTAATGAACCCCCCTAACGTATATCTCTAGGGGTACCCTCGGCTTTAGGAGCAACCAGGGCTCTGTGGGCCCTGTCAATTTCAAGGTGGGAATCAGGAACATCTGGAAGCATTTCCCTGAGAAATTGCTGTACCACAGTTGTAACATCCTTAAAAGACTCTGAGAGGCCTCTGATGCGAAAATTGGAACGCCTAGAACGATTTTCCAGGTCGATCTATTTTATGATGTAGCTCCTCTATCTGTGAATCTAGCACAGATATCTGCTTAGAGTTTTGGGAAACTCTGATAGTGGTAGAATCTAAGGCCTGCTCAATTGTATCCATTCTATTTCCAAGCCCCTATAAGTCCTGACGGCGCTCAGCAGTAATGGAAGCTGAGGTTTTGGCTAGCTCAGATTGTAAAAGTGCAGCCAAATGAGTATAAAGTCTGGATTTCCTCTCCGAAAAGGGGGTCAGTGCTGGAGAAGTTTCAGCTCCATGAGAGAGGCGCTTATATCTGTTCCTGGAAAGAGTAGGTGAGGGGGGTCCAGTTGCTGAAAAGGTCCCTCCATCTCCAAGGAGAGGGGAGCCTGGGCTGTGTATTTAGACTCCTATGTACAGAATTTACCCTCAGGGTCAATCTGTGTGTTTAGACTCCTATCCAAAATCCTAGCTAAAGCAATTGCTTGATAGTATTGTAGTAAATTGGGAAATCTCATACCACCTGGTAATTTTGCTTTCGACACTATTGTGTAGCGTATCCTTGGTGGACGGCCTAGCCATAAAAATCTGGTAAGTACTGATTGTAATTTGTTAAAAAAAAGATGTAACTTTAATTGGAACTATTCTCAAAAATATACAACAAACAAGGGAGCAGGTTCATTTTTCCTTTACCCAAGAAAAGGGTATGCCTCTCCATTTTTGTAAATCATCCCTAATTATTTTTAACAGGGGTATGTTATTTTTTTCAAAAAAAATCTGTTACCCTCTTAGGGATTTGGATTCCGAGATATTTCAGACTGTGATTCCCAAGCAAAAGGAAAAGAGTGCTGGACAAACTGAACTAAATGCTGTAGCAAAAAGACATTCGGTGCCGCAGATTCATTGTAATTTATTTTAAAGTGAGAAACCTTATAAAACTTTTCAGGCTCCTGAAGTAGATTTGGTACCGAAATCTGAGGCTGTGTTATGAAAAATAACAAATTAGCAGCATAAGCTGCTGTTTTGCATTCTTTTGTTCCTACAGTGAATCCTCTGATGTCCCGGTTAAGGTTAACCGCTCTAATAAAGGGCTCCAGAGTTAAATAACAATGGTGACAAGGGGCATCCTTGCCATGTGCCATTGCCAAAATATACCAATAATTTTAATTAATGTAGTACAGCGATCTGAACCAAGCCATCATATGTTCACAGAATCCAGCATAATGTAGAGTTTCAGACATGTAATCCCAGGCCAATCTATCAAAAGTATTTTCGGCACCGATAGATAGGAACATGCCTTTTTTTATCTCTAGTTTGAGCCCAGTGCAGCAAATTTAATGCATGGTGGTATTATCTTGTGCTTTGCGACCTGGCTTAAAGCCAACTTCGTCTAGTCCTAATATTTTAGACAAAGAAGCCGCTATCCAATTACTTAACATTTTGGCCAATAGTCTATGTTAGTCTATGTCTAAGACTAACTATTAGTCTATGTCTAATGTCTACATTCAAAAGGGAAATCAACCTATAGTTAGTACAATAACGTGTGTCCTTGCCCAGTTTGGGCAAAACCGTTTTATGTGCTTCCGTCCATCTATCGAAAACAGGGAGACCTTCTGATAAACTATTTATTGCCTTTAAAGGTGTGGTGTCAAAATAGTGGCAAAGGTTTTATAATAAAGGGTTGTAAACCCATGGGACCCTCGACTTTTCCCCGCTTTTAGATGGGATATCGCCAATTATAGTTCCTCCGCGGCAAATGGCTGTTCATAACTTTTGCCACCTCCTCTGACAAAGTGGGAAGTTTACTGTTTATAAGGTACTGCTTCAGAAATGTTTTCCCAGCAGTATCTTGTACATTGCTCTTGTTTTCAGGAAGGTTGCACAGTTCTGTGTAATATTTATGAAAGCATGTGGCCATTTTCCTGGCAATATGTGTAAGTCTGACCGTTTGGCAACATGAGTTCATAAATATGAGAAGAAGCTTGTAATTCCCTTAAGGCTCTTGCCAAGAATTTGCCACTCTTGTTACTTTCTTCATAGTACAATTTTGTTTTAAAGAATGTGATTCTCCTGGCCTTTTCTTCAATAAATGCCTTGAGTTCTAATCCGACCTGTAAATTTTGTTCAGTCTGTTGTGTTAAGTGTCTTTTATTTGCACTTTCCAAATCCGCTATTTTCTTTAATAACTCATTCAATTTCCTGTTTTCTTTCTTTTTCTGGGCACCCATTCTAATTAGCTCCCCCTAATAGAACATTTCTGAGCTTCCCAAATATGTCATTGGATGCATAATTTCAAGGGAATTTTTGTTAAAGTAGGAGGATAAACAACTTTAGGTCATCTTTTTCTAAACAGGATCTGTTAGTATAGTATAACTAACTTCCAACTCCAATCCTGATGTCTGCTTTGAAAACCTGACATTGTAAAAGTAATTGGTGCATGATCTTGTTCTATGTTTCTGTATCTATGACAGCACTACACTCTAAATAAATCCGACTGTGTGAGAAAGAAATATTTAAGGATCGACTATTTCTGATGTACCGCCACAAAAAATGTAAAATCTCTTTCAGACAGACATAGTGATCTCCAAACATTTGTAACATTTGAAGCATGTGTTTCATTTTCTTAAGAATCTTATAGGAAACCAAAGATTTCCCATTTTAGGTATCTAAAATTGGGTTGAGTGGGATATTGAAATTTCTTCCCATAACCACATTTCCTTTAGCAAACTCTTGTAAAGCTGTTACAACCATTTGAAGAAAGGCCAATTGACCACAATTTGGAAAGTAGACAATAAGTAGAGTAACTTCTCTACCTTTGATGTGTCCTAGAAGGAATATGTACAGAATCTACCCTCAGGGTCAATCTGTGTATTTGGACTCCCTTAATTTTAGCTATGGGATCAGTGGCATGATATACCTGCGTAAATTATGGGCTAGTCATCTTTGGTACCTTGCATGTTTAGAAATGGGTCTCCTACAGAAAAACAAAAGAAGCACCAACTTTCTTAGGATCCTTCATAACCATCCATCTTTTTTTAGGCAATATTGGGCCCTTTAATATTTTGTGAGAGAAACATTTGGGTATGTACATTCATACTTCCTAAATTTTGGTACGCCATGTTGAACCTAAAAACTCAACAACTAAACCTAATATGCCAATATGGCACACAAATAATATTTGTGTAAACTAGAAAATAACTTTTATATTTAGGGTGTGTATGTACAACGCCCTGACATGTCAATGTGTCGTAGGGGTCTCAAGGAGTTTGGGGTGCTATACCTGAGTAATAGACACCTCCAGGGGTGGGAGGTGGCTGGCACTCAAAGGCAGGTAATTTGGATCAAAAACAAACAGAATAATTTCAGTTAAGGATTTTAAATGAATACCACAAAAATACCAACATTCTCTTTTTCACTAGGCGGGGGGATGTTGCAATTATTGCATTTTTCAAACCATATATATTAGTCAAGATATGTTGTGTATCTGAATCATACCAGACAAAAAATAAGCCTTCAACTCTAGAAATCAGAAAATAAAACTTTTTACCTATTTGCACAAGAAGTGCATTTTACCTATTTGCACAAGAAGTGCAAAAGAAGAAAAAACAGACCATAGCTATTGCAGCAAAAAAACTGTATCAAGTCTGTCCTCATTTTCATCTGGCTCAGTGTAGCAGATAAATGTTCCAAAAACAATCTTGAGAAAGTTATGATTGTATTAACATAAGGAACAAACTCAGGGACTGCCGGAAGAAGATCTACAATCAGCTCTGCATCATGTAGTAACATGTTGGTGTTTTCCTGAGAGTCCATCAGGAACTCTGCTACATTTAGGTTTAGGACTACCCAGAGGGGAGGATGAAAAAACTTTTCCTGGTGGTGAAGCTGTGGCCATCTGGAAATCTTGGTACTATTCAGGGACTGCTATTTCTTGAACTTGAAGAGACAAAACGCTGGTAAATTAGAAGGCATGCGTAAATAAACTGGTTTCCTATTCCAGATAGCATGAAGACAAAATGGGAATGTCCATCTATACTGTATTCCTTTCTGTCTCAGCACCTGTAAAATAGTTTTCAGAGCCCTTCTGTTCTTCAACGTAATAGGAGATAAATCCTGGTATACAGGTATTTAATTCTCATGAAACATCACGTGATCATTCTGCTCGGCCACAGCCATTATAAGTGTTGGTCGAATAGCTCACTATTCGATTCTCCAGCTATTCGCTCGAATAGACCAAAATTATTTGGGTGTTCGAACGTCGAATTCGAACACCATTTAAGTCAATGGGGGAAAAATTTGGGTTATTTTTCGGGACTGTGTAGAGCTTCTACAGCCTCCAAATACATTTAAAAAGATACATAATATTACATAATACTATTACATACCCCTGTACTTCACATCAATAATAAAGGGGACCTGTCACATGAATAATAAAGAGGACCTGTCACATGAATAATGAGGACGTAATTATTCTTTATTATTGATGTGACAGGTTCTCTTTAATATTGACGTGACAGAATGTAAATGCCATGTACAATATAAAAGAGGGTTTAAAATAACCTCACTCAGTAATAATTCTAGGGTATGCATATGTAGCATAAAGACAAAATTAGTTTCCAGGTGTATTTCCACATCTGTAACATTTGATGTTCCATGCAGCCAATCTCCTATTTATCTTGACATGGCGGCCAAGTTGTACCATTCCAAATACAGAAAGTGTACTGCACCATTCTTTATAGTCTGTTGCAATATCTGCAGCCCTATTCTAGCTTGTTTTGCTGCCCAAAGTCCTGAAATAATTTATAAAAAAAAGTTTTAAATCTTGCTGAGTAAAATATATTTTGGTAAAATTTAGATCAAATATAACAATTTAGGAAAAATCACCATTTTAATCAGACTTATTCTACCCAAATATGATCCAAATTTAATAATGGCAGGAGACATGAACGCCACAGTAAATTGGTCAATGGGTAGATCAAGATACAAAGGGAGATCCTCTCCATTTGAACATTAACGCTTGATAAATTTACTGACTCAAACGGCCATTAGTGGATGCTTGGCGTCTTTTAAATCCGTCAGCTAGGGGATATACTTATCCATATTATGGCCTTTGTCTCTAGACAACGCATAGAGTTTAACAAAAAGTATGAAGAATTGCAGAGGGAGGTTACTTTGTTATACAGACAGTTTCTACTCCATAACTCTGCATGATCAAAGAAATTATGGCGGGAGGCAGTGGTTAAGTTGAATGAGTATGTGGATAGAGTATGTAGATACGTGGGCCTAGGCTTTGGCTTGGTGTACCGGAATAAATTTTATAGATGGGGGAAACAAGGTTGGCTCTTTATTAACCAATCTAACTAAACCGTATGGACCAAAAAGGCATATGAATAAAATTAGAGACCCAAAGCCTCCAAAATGTACACAGACTATTATTTGATGTTTGCAGCATTTGAAAACTATTATACACAATTATATACTGCACAGCCTTCACAATCAAACCTACTGGCTTCACTGTTGGATCAAGCAAAGCTACCCAAACTTGCAGCAATAGACCATGAAAAATTGAATGCCCCAATATCTGGGGAAGAGGTTCAAAAAGCCATTAAATCATTAACATATGGGAAAACGCCAGGACCAGATGGATGCTCTACTCTTCTATAAGCTATTGTCATCTGACTTAGTACCTCTTCTAACGGAAGTATATAATTTTATTTTAGTTCCTAATACTTCCTTTCCAGAATTTAACAAAGCTTATACTATTCTTATTCCAAAGGAGGGGATCCAGTATCTTCATACTGACCGATATCTCTGTTATACATGGACTATAAATTATTAGCAAAAATGATGGCGAATCGGTTACAAGTATTCCTCCCTTCAATTTTGACAACTCATCAGCTAGGCTTTAAAAAAAATAGACATTCTACAGTAGGTATTCGCACAGTGATAGCGGCTACAGTTGTAGAACAACGTCCATATAGGCCTCTTTCAGTGTTATTAGGATTAGATAAGCATTTGATAATATTGTGTAGCCTTAATTCTTAATTCTTTTCTGTTGGATAGAGCCTTTGTGCAATTTTTACCTCTCATATACAATATATTTATAGGTTTTCTTAAACTAAACTTTATATAAATGGCCGACTTTCATCTTCTATCTAGATGGGTAGAGGAACTCGACAGGGATGTCCACTCTCGCCAATTCTTTTTAATCTAGCTTTAGATCCTCTACTTAAGTTTTTGGAACAACTACCTGAATTTAGAGGAATTCAAACAGGGAATCAAGTGGTAAAGATCACTGCTTTTGTAGATGATCTCCTCTTATATATATCTCGCCCATAGGCAAGTCTACCCTGCATTTTGTCTCTGATTTATCTCCATGGTACGATTTCTGGCTATTCTATAAATATAGACAAATCATAAGCCCTGTATTTCACTAAATTCGCTAAACCAAGTTGGGGGGCTTCTTTTGTGTGGTGTAGAGATAAGATAACTTATCTTGCAGTCTATATCACTAAAAACCTAAATTATATACCGTATTTTTCGCCATGTAGGACGCTCCGGAATATAAGACGCACCCAATTTTAAAGGAGGAAAATCTAGAAAAAAAAGATTCTGAAAGATTATTCCCCTTCTGATCACTCATGTATGCTGGCAGAGGAGAGAAAGAGACACGCTGCATGCAGCCAGAGACACACGCAGGATCGGGTATCGGGTGAGTATATTATTTTAATTATTTTATAACACATTTGTCGTATAGGACGCACTAACTTCCCCCCCCCCCAGTTTTGGGGAAGAAAAAGTGCGTCTTATACGGCAAAAAATACGGTAACTAACATTTTGCCCATTATTAAAATGATAAAAGTTAAAGTGGTCAAGATTTGGTCTATCGAATATTATTAACATTCTGGATTCGGAGATTGACGAGCTAAACGCTAGACATAATTGTGCCAATGTAACATAATGAAAAAGCTTTAACCTTTATTAAGGTTTTCGAAACAATTTGGTCATCCAATCCCCCTTTTTCCGATTCTGCTTTTAACATAACCGTACTAGCTGACTCCTATTATTGGTTGTGGTGCCTGTATCTGTGCCTATAAGTGGCTACCCCTAGGCAGCTCAGGTGAATGTTACCTGGTCACCTTAGCTCCTGCTATACATGTGCTCAGTGACGCTAGTGAAAAATCATATAAGATCTCATATAGACACTTGGAAGAACTCCATAACAGCAAAAGGGAGATAATCACATGAGCATAGTTTCCAGCCATGTTTGGTGGAAAGATAAATGTCATTAACAAGATAGAAGTAACATTAAACAATTTTAGCGCATTCATTGCAAAGGAAAGTAAGGCAAATCCTAAAATTTGTTTTTAAATATGCTAATAGCAAAAAGATCAGATCTGAACATGTAGGCCCCTTAAAGGATGTCTCGGAGTTGGTAACTGGGTATAAAGAAAAAGCGGAGTTACTAAACACTTTCTTTTTAGCTCTGTGTACACAAAGGAAAATGGCAGAGCTCAATTCCAAATTCATAATAGCAATGTCACTGCCTTGAACGGTTCACAATGGCTCAAAGTTGATATGATTGCAAAATTAGGGTTGACAAAGCACCAGGACCTAATGGATTACATCCATGTGTCCTCAAAGAGCATTGTACCAATGGATTGGCGTAAGGCCAATGTGGTTCCTATCTTCAAAAAGGGAGCAAAGTCATTACCAGGTAACTACAGACGTTTAATGTCCATAGTTGGAAAGGTCCTAGAGAGTTTGATAATGAATCACATAGAGGAGTTTCTGCTGGAAAATAATATTATGAGTGATAGTCAGCATTAGTGTTGTTGTTCGAATTCGGGTCATCCTAATGTTCGACCCGAATATGACCGGTCGAATTTGGGTGGACCCGACCCGAATTTTGCTGCATTCGAATACCCGAACTCGCTGACTGCGTGCACAGTATCACACTTGTACTGAGAGACAGACACACAGACGCGGTGTATACTGCAGTATATATTTTGTATACTGTGGCGCATATTACAAGCGTCACCACTGAAGCAAAGTGCTGCATACAACACAGCGCCCTTGCATTTTGTGTGTCAACCCCCCCCCATCAAATTGACCCATACATATATATTTATATATACATATATACACATATACATATATACACATTTATTTATATATATATATATATATATATATATATATATATATTTATATATACATATAAATATTTGTACAATGTCTGGCCAAAGAGCAGCTTTGGCAGGGGTGGCAAGCAAACCAGTATGAGTTTGTTTTTAGCTGCAGACCCAAGAACAAGAAGCGCTGCTGTTGGTGGTGGGCGTCCATTATTGCCGCACCAGGCAGAAGACATAGTGGAGTACATGACCCAGCCTGGGTCTAGTGATTATACCCCCTCTTTCCCAGACACAGGCCTTACAGGTGTCCCAAACAGTCCATGATACACCTGTTCCTCCTAGTTCCTCATCAGCGGCTGGAAAGTCACGTGTACAGCAGTATGTACACCCACCGAGGGGTTGGAGAGGCGGAGCTACAAGCATTCCTTAAAGATGCTCAGTTGTTTCACCCATCTGACGAAAAGAGTCAGTTCACAGGCTTTCCCCCCACTTACTTTTCACCAGAACACTCTGAGCCAGACCAGCCAATTCAAACTGGCTCCAAAAGGCCGCTGGTTCCTTTCGGCACATACAGGGAAACTGTCTCTTCTGATGATGATGATGATGATGATGTCCTTGATCCGACATGGGGCGAACAAGGAGATCATCATAGGCAGGAAGAGGAGGAGGAGGAAGAAGAAGAGGAGGTTGCAGAGCGCCCTCAAAGGGGGAGAGGGAGGAAGAGGGTAAAAGCTGCCCACACTCTGCATACTTCAATTACCAGTGAGGCAAGTCATAGACGTAAATCGTCGGACGCTGTCCCCACAGCTATGCCTCAGCAACCGCGGACCGCCACCACGAGCACCAGCTCCAGAGCACCTTTCGGCCCAGTTAAATGTTCGCCAGTGTGGGCATTTTTTAATGTCCATAGTGATGACAACACTATGGTCATCTGTAAACCGTGTGCTCAACACTTGAAGGGAAAAGGCAAAAACCCAAACAAACTTAGAACAAGTTGCATGAGCACCCCCAGTAAAAAGCCACCACCCAGTAACCTGGCGTGAACACCTGGTGAAAGCACACAGCTCTGTGCGACCACCTCCGCCCAAGAAGCAAGCTCCAACTGCTCGATCCTCCTCCGCTGCCTTTACTCCTTCTGCCACTACAGTTTCCCGTGCTACTGCCAGGAATTTGAGTGTGGCATCTAGGCGATCATTACCTTTTTCAGGCTTCACCAGCGGTGAGCAGGAGCTCCAACGCAGATCGGCTGCTGTTTGTGGCATTGCTAGCAGTCAGGACCAGGCATCATTGCCATCCCCCACAACTTCTACCCCATCGTCCAATGTTTCTGTGGGTAGCATTACCAGCATCCAACCTTCCATCCCCCAGATGCTGGAGCGCAAGAGGAAATATGGCCCAAATGACCCCAAACAAGCTGATCAATGTGGCAATTGCACAGCTGATTGCGTTAGAGCTCCTCCTTTACCGGCTGGTGGACTCCAATGCGTTCTGTTACGCATTCCTCTGCGCAAACCCACAGTACGTTATGCCTAAGCGACAGTAATTTGCACAAAAATGTGTTCCTGCTTTGCATGAACACCTGCAGAGCAATGTGTCCATGGCCCTGCAGCACTCAGTTTCTGGTAAGGTGCACCTGACAACCGACAGTTGGTCGAGCAAGCATGGAGTGGGAAGATATATTTCCTTTACAGCTCACTGGGTAACTTTGGTGGCAGCAGGGGAAGATGCAGCTGCAGCAAGGCCCGCATACCTACTTCCGCCCAGAGCACATCGCCATGTAATTTCCTCCTCAACCTCCACTTTCACCTCCTCCTTTGAATCTTGTGCCTCAACCTCTTCCTCCAGGGACACTTTGGCGTGGAGACCCAGCACCAGCACCTCCCATTCGGCAGCATCTGTTCAGCGCCAGCAACAACCTGCAGTTTGCTATTTCGGTGCGCAATTTCTGACGTTGCCACGCAGTCCTGAAGTTGCGAAGCCTGGGTTCCCTCAGCCACACGGGCGCAGCCATTCTAAGTGCCTTGCGGGAGCAGGAGGAGAAATGGCTAACTCCCAACAGACTTCAGCCAGGCAAGGTCGTGTGTGACAATGGGGCTAATCTGCTGGCAGCCCTGCGTTGTGGGAAACTCGCACACATACCTTGCCTGGCTCACGTCATGAACCTTATAGTACAGCGCTTCCTTCGGAATTACCCAGGCCTCCAGCCGCTGTTACTGAACGCCAGAAAGTTGTCAGCGCATTTCCGCAGGTCGTACACAGCCAGTGCCAGATTGGTGGAGTTACAGCCAAATCTGAACCTGCCAGTGCACCGGTTAATTTGTGATGTGGCCACACGTTGGAACTCCACATTTTACATGCTGCAGCGGCTGGCTGAACAACAGAAAGCGGTGGTGGATTACGTGTCAGAGTCTGTTCATTTCAGACGCATACCCACACTACCTTTTTTCAGACCTGCGGAGTGGCTGCAAATTGAGGACTTGTGCACTGTATTGTCACCTTTTGAAGAGGCNACCAGGATGATCAGCCGCGATCAGGCCTGTGTCAGTGACACCATCCCCATCATATGCCTGCTGGAACAGACGATGGTGGATCTCGGACACGACACAGAGCGGACGCTGCAAACATCCTCTCGGACATGCGTGCCCATATGCATAGTGCACCACCAATCCAGGAAGAGGAGGAGGTGGAAGAGGATGAGGAGGACATTGCAGGCATGGGAGAAGGGGAGGAATGGGCAGATGAGGATATTTAGGGTACATGGCATCCATGCACCCAAACACAAGGCGGCATGTTCCGTGGATGGCAAGACCAGGCGGAGGAAGAGGACGACGACCTTGTGCTGCTGTTCGACCCACAGGAGTGTGGGTCCAGAATTACCTCAGCTGTGGGTAGTTTGGGCCACATAACAGCCTTCATGCAGGAGTGCCTAGCCAAAGATCAACGCATAGAACATATAAAAACAAAGACTGACGACTATTGGATTGCTACATTACTGGATCAAGCCTGAGATACAACAACTGATCTTGCCCCAATACAGGGGACCTAAAATGCAGCACTACCAAGAAGTGCTTGTAAGGGACTTGTGCTCAGCCTGCTATATATCCCTAAAGCCATAAAAATTGATGTATTATTATACAAACAATACAGATATTTAATTCTGATAGCACTTGGATATGTATCCTAAAACCTATAAAAACGTATGTATTTATGTGAAACAAATGCATATATTTAACTAGCACTAGCACTTGCTAGATATCCACAAATTATAAAAAATGTATGTATTTCCCCGCGTATTCCACCAAGTCCGTTACCTTTTATGTGGTTTCACTACATAGTAAGTATGGAAAGTGTGATTTTCGTTAATCCATTATTGTCCCAATTAGCTACAACTTCTACACTGTCCATAGAGGTTATGGCCGCAACCTCCAATGTGGTCCACACTCCGTACCAGGGCCCAACGCCTCCAACTGGCTGTTACTGCTGCCACCTTCCCAGTACCCAACTCTAGATGCAAGATACTAATGTAGTCCACGATCCGTCTCGGAGCCCAACGCCTCCTCCTCCTGCTGTAATTAATGCTGCCGCCCGCCCAGTACCTGACTTTATATGCCAGACAATAATGCCGTCCATATTCCGTCTCAGAACCCACCGCCTTCTCCTCCTCCTGTCAATGATGCTTCCGCCTGCCCAGTACCTGACTTTATATGCCAGACAATAATGCCGTCCATACTCCGTCTCGGAGCCCACCGCCTTCCCCTCCTCCTGTAAATGATGCTGCCGCCTGCCCAGTTCCTGACTTTAGATGCCAGACAATAATGCAGTCCATACTCCGTCTCAGAGCCCACCGCTTTCTCCTCCTGCTGTAAATGATGCTGCCGCCTGCCCAGTTCCTGACTTTAGATGCCAGACAATAATGCCGTCCATATTCCGTCTCAGCCCGCCGCCTCCTCCTCCTGCTGTAAATGATGCTGCCGCCTGCCCAGTACCTGACTTTTTATGCCAGACAATAATGCCGTCCATACTCCGTCTCAGAGCCCACCACCTTCTCCTCCTGCTGTAAATGATGCTGCTGGCCTAGTTTGTACCCAACTCTAGATGCCAAGGCAATTACTAATGTCGTCCACACTCCGTCTTAGTGCTAACTGCCTCCTCGTCATGCTGTTACTGCTGCTGCTAGCCTTGGACCCAACTCTAGATGCCAAGGCAATTACTAATGTCGTCCACACTCCGTCTCAGTGCTAAATACCCCCTCCTCATGCTGTTACTGCTGCTGCCCAGTACCCAACTTTAGATTAGTTACTAATGCCATCCACACTCCTTCTCAGGGCTCAGCTCCTCCTTCTTCTGCTCTTACTGATGCTGCCGCCTGCCCAGTAACCAGCTGTAGATGCCAGTTACCAATGCAGTCCCCGCTCCGTCTCAGAGCCCACCACCTCTTCCTCCTGCTGTAAATGATGCTGCCACCTGCCCAGTACAAAATTCTAAATGCCAGATACTAAAGCCGTCCACACTTTGTTGCAGAGCCCACCACCTCTTCCTCCTTCTGTTACTGCTGCCGCCTGCCCAGCACTCAGCTGTAGATGCCAGTTAACAAGGCTGTCCATGCTGCATTTTAGAAAGTTACAGCTGGCAGATAGGAAAAGTTAGTGTCCTACAAAGCAATGTCTCCAGTAGCTACAGCTTCTACACTGTCAATGCAGAATGATTACTTTCGGACTGAGAAGCAGCTGAAAGGGAAGGGTGACATGTCATTTGCAAACGACACGTTGGGAGATCTCTGGCTGAAATGCACAATGCCATGATTTAACGCCAAGTGCGTCATTACAGAACTGACCACCAACTTGTACGGTTCTATTTCCTGACCCGTGTTTCTTCTAAGTACATAGAGAACGTGCTGGCCAACTTCCAACATGGACCTTAGCCCGACATTGTCATCATGACCTCGTGTATATAGGATGATAGCAGGTATCATGATGAGCAATCAGTCACTGCAAATGTACAAAACCAACATGGACCACCTGTTTATTCGGCTCACCGAGGTGCTGAGCCCCAAATGTCTGTTGATATGCAACACGTCCATGTCTGTTGGATTCAAAGCTAGTGAAGTGCTAGAGTACCCAATTCCTAATGTGCGCTGAGACATCATAGAAGGGAATTTCTACAGCATATTTGCACCAATTGGATGTGATTGACTTGCACTTCCACTTACGCTTCAAGCTGTGCTCCAGGGTTAAAGATGCCACCCACTCGAATCAGCTGGCTCATCGGAAGTATAACTGCATCCTGATGGCTCATATTGATTAGGCCTGGGGCATGCAGCCGGAACAGCATGAAGAGGAGGTATGGACAGCATTGGTAACTGGCATCCAGAGTTGGGTACTGGGCAGGTGGCAGCAGTAACAGCATGAGGAGGAGGCGGTGGGCCCTGAGATGGAGCAAGGAGGGCATTAGAAGTTGAGGCCATCACCTATATGGACTGTGTCGAAGCTGTAGCTATTGGTGACATGAATGAATGAATGAACGAGATTCCAATCTGTCTCTACTGAGATTGGAATCTCGTTGATCCATTCATGTCTCCAATAGCTACAGCTATGTCTAGTAGGCACGCATGTCCGAGATGATGTTTGAAACGTCTCTTGATGCAGCGTCCGCTCTGTGTCTTGTCCGAGATCCACCATCATCTGTTCCAGCAGACATATGATGGGGATGGTGTCACTGACACAGGCCTGATCTCTGTTGATCATCCTGGTGGCGTCTTCAAAAGGTGACAATACAGTGCACAAGTCCCACATTTGCAGCCACTCCGCAGGGCTGAAGAAAGGTAGTGTAGGTATACGTCTCAAACGAACAGACTCTGCCACGTAATCCACCACAGCTTTCTGTTGATCAGCCAACCGCTGCAGCATGTAAAAGGTGGAATTCCAACGTGTGGTCAAATCACAAATAAACCGGTGCACTGGCAGGTTCAGATTTCGCTGTAAATCCACCAATCTGGCACTGGGTGTGTACGACTGGCAGAAATACGCTGACAACTTTCTTACCTTCAGCAACAGCGGCTGGAGGCCTGGGTAATTCCTAAGGAAGCACTGTACTATCAGGTTCATGACATGAGCCAGGCAAGGTACGTGTGTGACTTTCCTACAATGCAGGGCTGCCAGCAGATTGGCCCCGTTGTCGCACACGACCTTGCCTGGCTGAAGTCTGTTAGGAGTTAGCCATATGTCCTCCTGCTCCAACAAGGCACTTAGAATGGCTGCGCCCATGTGGCAGAGGGAACCCAGGCTTCGCAACCTCAGGACTGCGTGGAACGTTGGAACTGTGCAACGAAATAGCAAACTGCAGGTTCTTGCTGGCGGTGAACAGATGCTGCCGAAAAGGAAGTGCTGGGTCTCCACTGCAAAGTGTCCCTGGAAGAATAGTTTAAGGCATAAGAGTCAAAGGACGAGGTGGAAGTGGAGGTTGAGGAGGAAATTGCATGGCGATGTGCTCTGGGCGGAGGTAGGTATGCAGGCCTTGCTGCAGCTGCATCTTCCCCTGTTGCCACCAAAGTTACCCAGTAAGCTGTATAGGAAATGTATCTTCCCACTCCATGCTTGCTCGACCAACCAATGCAAAGCAGAAACACATTTTTCTGCAAAATACTGTCGCTTAGGCATAACGTACTGTGGGTTCCTGCAGAGAAGTGCGTAACGGAACACATTGGAGTCCACCAGCCGGTAAGGGAGGTGCTCTGATGATATCAGCTGTGCAATTGCCGCATTGATTAGCTTTGTTTTGGGGTCATTTGGGACATATTTCCTCTTGCGCTCCAGCATCTGGGGGATGGAAGCTTGGATGCTGCTAATGCTAACCACAGAAAGATTGGACGGTGGAGTAGAAGTTGTGGGGGATGGCAATGATGCCTGGTCTTGACTGCTAGCAATGTGACAAACAGCAGCTGATCTGCGTTGGAGCTCCTGCTTACCGCTGGTGGAGCCTGAAAAAGGTAATGCTCGGCTACATGCCCCACTCAAATTGATGGCAGCAGCACGGGTAACTTTGGTGGCAGAAGGAGGAAAGGCAGTGGAGGAAGATCGAGCAGTTTGAGCTTGCTTCTTGGGCGGAGGTGGTCGCACAGAGCTCTGTGCTTTCACCCGTTGTTCCCGCCAGGTTACTGGGTGGTGGCTTTTTAAATCAGTGCTCATGCAACTTGTTCCAAGTTTGTTTGTGTTTTTGCCTCGTTTGAAGTGTTTAGCACACAGTTTGCAGATGACCATAGTGTTGTCATCACTATGGACATTAAAAAATGCCCACACGGGCAAACATCTAACTGGGCCGAAAGGTGCTCTGGAGCTGGCGCTCGTGGTGGCAGTCCGCGGTTGTTGAGGCATAGCTGTGGTGACAGGCAGCTTCCCACGATGGAAGACTATGACTTGCCTCACTGGTACGTGAAGAATGCAGAGTGTGGGCAGCTTTTACCCTTTTCTGCCCTCTCCCCCTTTGAGGGTGCTCTACAACCTCCTCCTCCTCCTCTTCTTTCTGCCGATTATGATCTCCTTGCTCTCCCCATGTCGGATCAAGGACATCATCATCATCATCATCAGGCCACACTGGCAGATTTGCACCAATTGGATGTGATTGACATGCACTTCCACTTACGCTTCGACCTGCGCTCCAGGGTTAAAAATGCCACCCACTTGAATCAGCTGGCTCATCGGAAGTATACTTGCATCCTGATGCCTCATATTGATCAAGCCTGGGCTGTGCAGCAGGAAGAGGCTCTGAGACGGCGCGTGGACTGCATTGGTAACTGGCATCTAGAGCTGGGTACTGGGCGGGCAGCAGCAATAACAGCATGAGGAGGAGGCGGTGGGCCCTGAGACGGAGCAAGGACAGCATTAGAGGTTGGGGCCATCACCTATATGGACAGTGTAGAAGCTGTAGCTATTGGAGACATGAATGAATGAACGAGATTCCAATCTGTGCCTACCTACTATGTAGCAAAACCACATGAATGGGAATGGGCTTAACGGAATCAATGGGGCAAAAAGACCCTGTTGAGCTTGAGTCTAGTCTAGCATCTAGAGCTGGGTACTGGGCAGTGGGCAGGTGGCAGCAGTAAGAGTGGAATGGAGGAGCTCAGTTATAGGGAGAGATTAGCTGAACTGAATCTATTCTCCCTTGAGAAGAGACGTTTAAGGGGGGATATGATCACTCTGTATAAATATATAAATGGTCCATATAGAGAACTCTCTTCCCAATTATTCACTTTGAGATCATTACAACGAACAAGAGGGCACTCTTTGCGTCTGGAGGAAAAGAACTTTAAGCTCCGGATAAGGAAGTGATTCATCACTGTAAGATCTGTGAAAATGTGGAATAGGCTCCCTTAAGAAGTAGTTTCAGCAACTACTAGAGATTGCTTTAAGAAAAAGCTGGATGTTTGCTAGAAGCACAGAATATAACTGGGTATTAAGGCTTTAAAGTAAAAATAACAGTGACTGTTGATCCAGGGAACATCCAATTGCCTCATTTGAAGCAAATTGTACCAATGTTTTTTTTTATTTGCCTTCCTCTGGACCAACTATGTCCATAGGGTTTTATAACTGAGATATGTTTATTTCCCTAGTGGTTGAACTTGATGGACTTTTTTCAGCCTGACCTACTATGTAACTATGTAATAGATTAAATGTTTAATGAAACCAAAGGAGCCCTGAAGGAAATAGCTGCTGGTTTACGCTATCTACATAAAAGAGCTTTACAGACCAAATTAGCATTAGATTACATTTTAGCAGCCCAGGGTGGAATGTGTATGGTACTTAATGATTCCTGTTGTACCTGGATTGAAGACCCTAATGCTGATGATTCAATCTATAGACGTTTACAGAAAATTGACGAATTGAGACAAGCAAGGGGACTTATAATTACCTTATCAGACACTTGGAATCCTTTTTTAAGTTATTTTGATTGCTTTTATATGCTATGTGTGCTACAAATTAATGTGCTTTATTGCCAGATTTACTACTACATCAACGATTATTCACAATTATTTTAAACCATCATATTGTGCACAATTCTGTACATGCTGAAAATTTACGAAAGTTAAAATTTAATCCACCAATAACGTACACACACTAGATATGATCGTTTGAACGATGCAGGAAGTGATGTATACAGGAGAAAGTGTACCACAGAACAATCCACGATCACTGAACGACCGTACACACAATAGATAACGAACCATCGTCGCCTAAAGGAAATTGACAGCTCTATATGAAGATTATGGCTAGAAACTGGGATGGGGAGGGTGTAAAAAATATAAAAATTTGGGGAGGTAAGTCATTTAAGGGCATGGATTCTGCCTATCCAGGAGATAGTGTACATACGCCACTTTGTGAGCATCTCTGATAAATCCCTAATAAGGGGAGGGTAACTGGCATGATATAAAGAGGTGACCTTCGGTGTTATGTGGACCCCTAGATATGGAATGGCAGTCGGCCATTGAAAAGCATAATGCGGTTGTAGCGATTGTACAATGTGGGGTGGTAGAGTGACATAACTTGGCGTTACTCACATGTGGGCCCGCAAAAAAAACTCGCAAAAGTGGATAGGGTAACTCATAAATTTGGTAGCAAAATCAAGGGGAAAGTTACAGATAGTAACACAACGTCTGCAAATAACATGATTTCATGTAGAGGTATCAGGAAAGGGTATTTTTGCATTAGTTGAGATTTATCGCTAATTATTGCCTATCCTTTTTAGTGTAATTAGAAAAGGAGGAAAGAACAGAGTAGGCCTTGGGGCAAAAGAGTAAAAGTACAAATATTTATTGAACAAGGATAGTAGTGGTCCTATTATTAACATAGAACAACTATGCTATGTGAAAAATAAATAAATCATATATAGATATGTGAACACAAGTTGCAAAGTTTCCACTTGTGAGTAGTGATCAGATATTTAATTTGTCTCAAACTCCCGACGCGTTTCACCAAAAAGGCTTTCTTAGGGGATTGGAGAGACATAAGAAAAAACTTACGATCACTGAACATTAAAATCATAGGAGGTATCAAGGAAATGTCCACGTTTAGGTACCTCAAGAAACAATATTTTCTAAGACTGTAGCCAGATGGGTATTCAATATTATTGATTGCATTAATGACTGGATATTGAGTAATAGGACCGTATGAGGGAGGCAATTGCTGGGCTAAAGCAGACACAGGTCTTGTTGTGATTTCAAAACCAAACGATTGGTTAGTTCTTAACTGTTAAGAGAAAAAGTGGAAAGATAGCGGCTCTCTATGGCAAAAAATAAGTCTAGCATGACATAAAGCCTTTTATTTCAATTACTGAAACATATACTTCTTAGAAACATAATTGGTAAAAAAGGCCATGGCAATGTTTGACCATGACTTTATAAAATACTCTCACTAAAGAGTCCAAGATGTGGGCCAGTACTGTACTTATGGTCTCTACCGACGCGCTTCGCCCTAAATGGGCTTCCTCAGGGGATTGCCGAGACCCTAGAAATTACGTTAATGATGATATAGAATAGAATTTCCACAGTATTTTTACAATTTTAAAATAAACAGATTCATCTAAATAGTCTTGACTTACTTGGTATATTGACCTCACCCGCTATTGTATCAGGGATAGAGCTCCGAATCGGCGGGTCCTGATAAGCCCAGCACGGTTGATCAAACGGGGGGTAGGGAAGGATGGACCGTCTCTCCTTGAATTTTTAAGGAGAGACCGTGTCCTTTATAGCACCCACTATGGGGTGCCCCCGTCCCCCGTAAGGCATTAGTAGGAGAGGCAATTTATATGTAAAAAACTATATATAAAAAATATAAAGAAGCAAAATGTTTATCCATCAAATTATAAAATGAATTAGAAAAAGTTGTTTAAATGGATTAAATGTGTATGTATGTATGTCTATACTGGTATTATAATGAAAAAAATGAGTTATTAGAGGTGTTATCAATGTGAATGAAGAAAATAATAATGACAAAAAATATATGATTTAGTTAGATGGTTATATACGAAGTAGGTCAAGCTGAAATAGAATGGGACCCATACTATATATACTCATTATACAAATTGCGTTTGAAAAAATAGATTAAAATAATTAATAACACTGTACATACACATAATACCTGTTACATTAGAAGCGTTAAGGGTTTTAAATGGGTAAGTATACAACTACTTTTATGACATGTCAAAATTGGGTACCATATTAGTATAGTTACCAGTATACATTAATATATAAATCGTAGCTAGTGAATTCTTAAGTCTATAGATATCATAAATCAATACCTCTTTTATCTCAAGGAGGTGTTATATGCAATGCATAATTGTGTTGTGTAGATATACAGTGCATGATCAATAACAAATACAAATTAGCATTATTTATAATAGTAAAATTTTAGATATTGTTTCAATTTGTTCTTATTTGTGTCAACATGAATTATACTGTTACAATGGACGTAGACAATACTTAAAATTGTAAAGATGTCAACTCTGTAATGATGTCTAAACAAAGGTATGAGATACCTCACATCAAAGATTGAAGTGATAGAAATAATAACAGTTTAGAGAAATTGTTTAAACGACAAAACATTGTTTAGTCAAGGTGGACCTCTCCTTTAAGCTTTAAGGATAGAAATCCATTTAGTTTTAGCTTGAAGTAAAAGTTGGTCTACACATCCCCCTCTAGGGTTAGGGGCAATATGTTCTAAAACGGAAAAAGAGATTACAGAATTATCAAAGTTGTGATATGTTCCTACATGGAAACTAATAGGGGTAACCATTTTGCCTGTACTAATGGAGTACAAACGTTCATACATTCTCTTCCAAAGTGCCCTTTTGGTTTTTCCTACATAGAATCTTTTACAAATACATGAATTGAGATATACTACCCCTGTTGTGGAACAATCAATATGTTTATTGATTTTATGTATTTGCCTATTTGGCAATATAAGTTCTTTTTGTTCTTTAAGCCAAGGGCACCAAGGGCATCTACCACACTTTTTGCTGTTGAGATGTGTAATGACTACAGACCAGATTATCTTTTAAAGATGCAATTTTCCTGTAGGTGATAGATGTGTATGGTAAAACAAATTTGGATGTCTTTGTGTCGGATCGTAGAATGTTGGAAACTGCTTGGTGTTGGTTGTTGTACCTTGTAATTAACCTAACCAGTGTGTCCGAATTGTCTATTTCAGTTTTAATTAACAGCAAAATATGGTTATGTGTTTTAGCTTTTTGGTATGCCTTTTTGAGAAAGTTTTTACTATAACCTCTTGCAAGTAATCTTTTTTGCAGGCCTTTGGCTTCTACTTCAAAGTTATAATCTGTGGAGCAATTTCGTCTGATCCTGATGTATTGACTCAAGGGGATACTTCGCTATAAAGGTACTGGGTGTACACTATCTGAATGTAGAATTGTGTTACCTGCGGTGTCTTTTCTAAAAAGGGTTGTATCGATGGTACCTTTGTCTGTGATGAAGGAAGGAAGGGAACTTTAGATTTACTGAACTACATGGTGAAAGCCAAGTTAAAGGTATTTTTTTGTAACTCGCAGAAAAATTCATTAAGGAGGGCCTCCAACCCTGTCCATATGAGGAGGATATCATCTATATATCTTCTTCATATTTTGATATGGAGAAGATATTTGTTGTCCAGTTAAGTGTTCATTGATATTTATTGCCCTGCCAACCCCTCCCCTACCCAGGTTCAACTGATATCCCAAATTCCTTGTTACTCTCATCTGTCCATCCATATTCAGGGCCCAAAGCACTTCTATTTAAACATCAGGCAAAGTCACGTGCCCAAATTCCAAGTGCCAAATTATGCTTTGTTCCAAGTGCTTTGTGAATTAATCCAGGAAATTGGAACAGCATTGGACTCCTTGTCTGCCTGCTCCTTCACTCTTCTGCTTTCTCTGTCTGTACTAGGGATGAGCGAGCGAATTTATTAAATTCGGTTTTGTGGCAAATTTGCCCGTTCTCGCTTACCAAATATGTAGGCAAGAACGGCCTTTGTAAATTCGGCTGGTGAGACCGAATTTTTTGGACCTGCAAGACCAATCAGGGGAGCAGAGCTGTCAGCTCTGCTCCCCTGATTGTTCTTGCAGCCCTTTACTAGTTTCTCTATCCAGGAACACAGCGTGAGTCTCATGGCTGGCTGCTCCTAAATGAATGCAGTGTGGGAAAAATCCTCTGATTTTTCCCATGGCCATGTTCATTCATAAACGCAAGCCGCATTACTCACTCATTGCATTTATGAATGGAGCCGTGAGAATCCTCCTCCTCTCAGTGAGAGATCCCCGGGCATTACAGGCCAGGGCTTGCCCCCATTCCCACCTGTAGTGCCCGGGGATCGCTCACGGACAGAAGGATTCCCACGGCTGTATTTATGAATGCAGCCGCGATAATCCTCCTATAGTGATTTCCGATGGTTTCACGAAATTTCAAGAAGATACACCCTCCTTCTAACCTTATTCACACTACCCATAAGTTCTTACTTCATTTCCCTGGCAGTCTATGGAATGTCTGCAATACATTAACCTCTATATACAACCTCCTCCTCTCTAAATCTCTAAACTTCCTGGCTCCCACTGAAACTTGGCTTTCCTCCTCTGACTCTGCTGCTGCACTCTCCTATGGAGGTCTGCACTTCACACATACCCCTAGACCTGGCAAGGTAGGTGGTGGTGTGGGTCTCATTCTCTCCCCTAACTGTACATACAGAATCCTTCCTACCCCGTCCTCTCTCATTTTCACCTCTTTAGAAGTCCATTCCATCTGCCTTTACCACCCCCTACCCCTTATTGTTGCTATTGTCAACCCCCTTGAACCAGTTTTACAATTTTTGGATAACTTTGCCTCTTGGTTCCCACATATTCTTTCCCATGACCATCCCACCCTCATCCTCCGTGACTTTATGGTTGCAGTGGATGACCCCAACCATCCTTCCTCAGTCAAACTGCTCTCCATTACCTCCTTTGGACTCACACAAAACATAAACAGCCCACACACATCGCTGGTATTCTCCAAACTCTGCAACCTCACTCACCTTGACAATTTCCCTCTCCATTTCCCTTTTCGGATCACAACCTTTTCACCTTCAACCTATCTGAACGCCCCCCCCCCCCCCATTTGCCACATCCTAGGCCTGGTCAATGGCAGAGAGAGATCCATAACCTTGACCACAACCCATTCAGGAACTGCCTTACATCCCTTACCCCCACTCTCTCAAAAATGACATCTCTAGATTAAGCTGTTGCTCAATTCAGTCAAACTCTTTCTGTGACACTTTCTTTGGCTCTGGGTAATGTTGCCCCTGCCACCTTCCACCACTCCCGTCCTGCCAACCCCAAGCCCTGGCACAACAATCACACCAAACATTTACAAAAGACTGTTTATGCAGCTGAGCGCAAGTGGAGGAAATCTGGCCTTAGCGCTGACTTCATTGACTACAACACTTTACACTGCACATACTGTCACCAAGCAAAATTTTTTCTCTGCTGTCATTTCCTCTCAAGCTTCCAACCCATGCAGTCTCTTCTCAACAATTGACTCCCTCCTAAACCCCACACCTGCTCCCCCCTCAACTTCCTTCTCAGCCCAAGACATAGCCACCTACTTCAGGGATAAAATTGTCAAAATCAGACATGATGTCTCAGCTCACCATGCTACTTCAACCATATCTACCCCTTCCTCCTGTAAGTCATCACTAACCTCCCTCAGCACTGTTAGTCTGGATAAAGTCTCCTCTCTTCTTTCATCATCTCCATCTACTACCTGTCTGCCTGACCCAATTTCCTTCTGATCTATTCCCTGCCTTTTCCTCCACCCTGGCCCCTGGGCTGACTTAACTATTCAACCTCTTCTTTTCTACTGGTATTTACCCCTCCGCTTTCAAACATGCCATTATTCTCCCTATCCTGAAGAAACCCTTCCCCAAGGGGGAAGAGTCCTTAGACCGGTTCTCTTTGTACACCTCCTCACTCCGTAGTCTCATATCCTCCTTTGGTTTACAGTACACTCCCTCTGACATATTTCTAACTGTTAACAACACTGTCATTCGTCCGTCCCCTCGCGCCTTTTCACCAATGTGGATTCTCAGGTCTGTGTAGATACATGGTAGGAAAACTGGTCAGAGTTGCTAGCCACCTGAAGCAGATGCTTTTTTGTGCAAAAAAAATTTAAGCCTTACAATAATGTCCCGAAAGGGACCCCCTGATCTTTTAGGGCCCAAAGCTCTGTGTTCTTTGCCCATTAAAAGCCTTTTTTAGGGGAATGTCATGAGCCAGTTCCCGAAAGAGCCAAGTAAGGCCCTGGTCTGTATCAATATTCCCCAGACACCAGTGCCCCAATCTATAGCCGCAGTCTTAGCCTATAGCAGCCCCATTGTCTTGGTGTGCAAGGGATTGTTTCTGGAGTTAGGCCGGCAGTTGACCCGGAGCCCACAGTACAGAGTACAAAATGTCAGGAAATCCAAAAACAAGCCGAGGTCAAAAACACAGGAGATCAGTCTACCAAGCAAAGTACAAAGAAAAGGCAAAAGCAGAGTCAGGGTCACAAGCGGAGGTAGGACCGGGCAGAGTTCAACGGATAGTCAGGAACAGGCACAGGTCAGTAACAGAGAAATACTTAAAAATCACTCCAACACAGGTAAGCCCAGCAGACGCTATAACAGGTACATCTGACAGGAAGCAGAGAGGCTATAAAGCCCCAGCAGCCAATGACAGCATGGGATTTATTAGGAACCACTCAGCTAATCAACTGCACACAGCTCTAATTACCATTAGCTGTGGGGCCTAGTGCAGAGGATGCTGAGGGAAAACCCCAGCTACAGGGATGCTACAACCCTCAGGGCACTGATCCTAAAACCCCAGTGCTACCACGAGCGCAGCCACCGAAGGGAATAGGCTGCGTGCGCCCGCCTGCGGTGGGGTATCGCCTGGGATCGTAAGCTGTTACTGAACCTTGAAGATCCACAATGGATCTAGGGAGGCAGAAAATTCTAAGATTGCATATGTGAGCCCTGTTCTCAAAATCTTCCAGTTGATCCAGAAGGGATAGGATCTCTTTACTAGCTTCATCCAACTCTTGGTCTTGTCCTTCCAGGACCATGGCCACATAGTCCATCCAGGATTCCAGTGAGGTTGTGCAGTGGCCAATTTTTGTAAGGTTCCGCTTCAGCTCATGGAGCTGATGGATGGGGATGGATGTATAGCCTTTAATCAGTCCATATGTTGTAAAAGGGACAGATCTTTTCAGGCGGGGATGGCATTGGGGAAGCTGCAGCTAAAATGGACGCTATCTTGGATGCTAAGGACTATAAGAGGAGCCAGCTACAACGGATTGAGCAGGTGAGTGTTTATAAAGCTAGGGTGGGGTAGGTAAAGTGCAAAGCTCAAGTAGAAGTGCTGTTTATGCAGGTGGAGCAAGCTCAAACAGTGGCCATTTTGCTTTGCTGCGCACATGCGCCCCCTGGTTGTTGAGTTTTAGGCCAGTTGGGATAACAGTTCCCTATTGTTTCTGTACAGTTTGTGATATTGTCATTTTTATTTTGTGTATCTGCAGTCACTACAACCAAAAAGCCAGTAAGATATTATACTACATTATCGATATGTTGGAAAGCAGTAAGTAATGTGGAGCTTTCAGTAGCTTAATAAGCTCTTGACATGTCACAATGTTTAATATTTATCATTAAATAGCCATCTATATATGATGTCATCACTCTGTTGCAGGTTGAGAAAACATTTTATCAGTCTCCTCTTCCCCCTGTGATCAGACCCCACTAACTTTGTAGCCACATGGTGAAAGATTGCTTTGGGGATGAGACAGCCACGGTCTGAACAGGAACCACTGAATGTGTTATTTTAAAACTGGCATCAAAGTCCATCATAGAAGCTGGAACAGACATAAAGGGGACTTTTCACGGAAAATGGAAGGTTCCACTTTTCTGGGCCTCCAATGCTCCTCCAACACAGATAGCTTGAAAGCCATTTATACAAAAATGTTCACTTCTCAAAAAAAAAACAAAAAAAAAAAAAACACATTTTATTCGGCTCTAGAATCTTATGAGTGGTATGGGTGATGTCACCTTTTGGCCAAAGCTGGAAACTAGAAACCGTGAAAGAAGGCACCTCTTACAATGGGCTGGTGCACCACCCAATACCCAGTGCCCACCAGGCATTACTAATATATTTCACAATGCAGACTGGGCTTCAAATTTCATGCATGACAGAGATTTTTCTTATTATTTAGATAGGTTGGTTAGGTTATTTTGGGGCTGCCCTTTAAATTGTAGGATTATGGCGTGCTCCATGAAATGTAAGAACATCGCAGATGGGGAAACCCAAATTTTAGGAAACTAGAACATCAAAAGCTAAAGATATGTTTGGAAAAATAAAGCCCAACTCAGAAATAACCAGCCAAGGACTTTGTAAAAAGTTCCTGTTGTGATACTTAACCTAGTTCGAGTGCTATCACTTAAGGCCTCTGCCATCCAGCTATGGTCTTCTCCTGGGTTTGATGACACCCAACCTCATTCAACTTACTTCTGGTCAAGGAATTGATTACATTTACAATACCTACTTTTTCAAAACAAAAATAATTTCCTAAGCCTCCCAAATCCTCTTACAGGTGACCCTCCATGGTGGCTTTTCCAAGTTTGAAGACCAGCGCTCTTATTACGTTGCATCTGGAATCTTAAGGATCTTGCCAGGAACCAATCAATGGACCCAATGTTTTTTTTCCCTGGTTGGAAATGGCTAAACTATTTATTCCTAACGAATGGGATCTTTAGCTAAAAGAGAGGACTGTACAGGGAGGGAGGGGAAGAAGCTTCCCTGGCTAGACTTCAATTTTATTCTTTTGAACATACCAATTACATTGGATTAATAAAACTTGGATACGTTCATAATTGAAATTCAATAATAAATTATGGACCCATGACTCACCATGTTGACCTCTGAAATCTGGTCAATGCTGGAAATATGGATACTCATCCCCACACTGACTGGAGGACCTGTAAAAGACCATAGGGATTAGCAAGGGATGAAAAGGATGGACTAATCTGTATCTGTAATAGTTGCATTGCATTAGAAATTAATGATGTCTTACATGCACGAATGCATGTACAGAAACAGTAACTGAAAGAAAGGCCTGGAGCTGAGAAGGAGAAATTTAGGCGCAGGGACTGCATGAGAGGGTGTCAAGGGCACCCTGGCAGTGGAAGGGTTAAAGAAGGTACTGGAAGGAGAGGTGGGGAGAGAGCTGGTTGGAAGGGAAGAGGAGCTTAAAAGTGTTGAAGTGGGGGGTGGGGCATGACAGTTGAGGCTGGTAGGGAAACATTTTCCTGCCCATCCCTTTGGTTATTAGTATTGATGGTTGGTATGGGTTTTGTTTGTGAGTGGAAGGCGGCTGGGTTTCTGGAAGGTGGTGGTTTGGAAGATACTGGAGAATGTAGGAAACCTTTCTGTGGTATGGGTGTCCTCGGATGTGGAAAAAAAAGGTGGTAAGGAGGTTATTCTGTCTAGGCTGGAGAGGGGTCCGTGTAGGGCAGATATCTGCACCTGAGGGTTTTGCGGCTGGGAGCCAAAAATATTAAGCCTTTGCAGACTTAGTTGGCCTAACATTTTGGTGATTGGAGGCCTTTCAAGAACAGCAGCCAGAAAAGGTCCTGTGTTTAAATTGTTGTTAAGGTATTAAGTTATGGTTATTTATGTTATCTAAAAATAAGGTGAAGTTTAATATTTTTAAAATTCCAGTCTTGTGACTCACCACTCCTTACAAACAGCATAACCATATTAAGATCATCAATGCAGCTTTGGCATCTAAGAAGCCCCAAATCATTGCTTGAGCAATTAAAAAGATCATCCTCCGACTCCCAGTGGTCAGTCTTCATATATGTATGTTCATTGCCAGAACATGTGTGCTACTGAATGCTGATTGGCTCCTACAACAGACTTTCTGTTCTTACCCGAATGTTGCTATATCGGGGAATACAAGAAGCTATCATGAACAGACATAGACCCTGAAAGTTAATTTCATGGCAAAGACCGTTTTATTACTAGTAGGATGAAATGCTAGCCTTTAGTCTTGGTGTTTTTGATTGGTAGATCTGAGTAGTGTTGTTGCTCGAATTTGACCGTTCAAATTTGGGTGGACCCGACCTGAATTTTGCTGGATTCGAAGCCCCGAATTCGACCCTCCCACAATGCCTAGGGACCTCCCCCATGATGCCTAGGTCCCTCCAATAACCGCAGGGATGCCCCCCTCCATGTTTGTTGTGGCAGGCAGCCGATTGGCTGTCTGTCACTACATGCCACACAGGCAGCCATTGGCCTATATAAGACCAGGGCGTGCCTGCATTTACCACTCCTGACAGAGATTTGCTGATAGCATCACAACCTTTCTGTGCTGCTTGGCTTGCTTTGTCAAAGTGAAAAAAAGTGCTTTACTTTGTTAGACTGTGTCACACTCACACTATTGGTCAGATAGATTCTTGGATTGTACTGTATTGGTGCAGTCCTGAAATCTACTGTACTCAGATAGGTAGACTGTTTCACTGTTATCTAGATAGATAGCTAGAGAGATAGATACATAGATAGATAGATAGTCAGTCAGTGTGTTACATACATGCAGCCAGAAGCAGGGTCCCCTCGCTGACTGCGTGCACAGTATCACACTTGTACTGAGTGACAGACGCAGTGTATACTGCAGTATATAGTTTGTATACTGTGCTGCATATTACAAGCGTCACCACTGAAGGAAAGTGCTGCATACAACACACACAGCGCACTTGCATTTTTTGTGTCACCCCCCCCAATAAAAAAATCCACTTACTGTACAAATTTACATATACATATAGCATATTAGCTACAAAGTATTTTGCAGGGTGTCAAGGCACATAAATAAAAAGATTTCTACAATGTCTGGCCAAAGAGGAAAGGGTAGCTTTGGCAGGGATGGCAAGCAAAGCACTATGAGTTTGTTTTTAGCTGCAGACCCAAGAACAAGAAGCGCTGCTGTTGGTGGTGGGTGTCCATTATTGCCACACCATGAACAAGACGTAGTGGAGTACATGACTCAGTCTGGGTCAAGTGATTGTACCCCCTCTTCATCCCAGTCCCAGACACAGGCCTTACAGGTGTCCCAAACAGTCCATGATACACCTGTTCCTCCTAGTTCTTCATCAGCGGCTGGAAAGTCACGTGTACAGCAGTATGTAGAGGAGTCCCACCGAGGGGTTGGAGAGGCGGAGCTACAAGCATTCCTTGAAGATGCTCAGTTGTTTCACTCATCTGATGAAGAGAGTCAGTTAACAGGCTTTCCCCTCAGTTACTTTTTTACCAGAACACTCTGAGCCAGACGAGCCAATTCAAACTGGCTCCAAAAGGCCGGTGGTTCCTTTCGGCGCATATAAGGATGATGTTCTGACAATGATGATGATGATGTCCTTGATCCGACATGGGGCGAACAAGGAGATCATCATAGGCAGGAAGAAGAGGAGGAGGAGGTTGCAGAGCGCCTTCAAAGGGGGAGAGGGAGGAAGAGGGTAAAAGCTGCCCACACTCTGCATTCTTCAAGTACCAGTGAGGCAAGTCATAGACTTAAATCGTTGGAAGCTGTCACCACAGCTATGCCTCAACAACCGCGGACCGCCACCACGAGCACCAGCTCCAGAGCACCTTTCGGCCCAGT
>NC_092870.1:2792511-2796587 GCF_032062135.1 Pyxicephalus adspersus | reverse complement strand
AACCTGCAGTTTGCTATTTCGGTGCACAATTCAGACGTTGCCACGCAGTCCTGAGGTTGCGAAGCCTGGGTTCCCTCTGCCACATGGGCGCAGTCATTCTAAGTGCCCTTCGGGAGCAGGAGGACATACGGCTAACTCCTAACAGACTTCAGCCAGGCAAGGTCGTGTTTGACAACGGGGCCAATCTGCTGGCAGTCTGCGTTGTGGGAAACTCACACACGTACCTTGCCTGGCTCACATCATGAACCTGATAGTACAGCGCTTCCTTAGGAATTACCCAGGCCTCCAGCCGCTGTTGCTCAAGGCCAGAAAGTTGTCAGCGCATTTCCGCCGGTCGTACACAGCCAGTGCCAGATTGATGGATTTACAGCGAAATCTCAACCTGCCAGTGCACCGGTTAATTTGTGATGTGGCCACACGTTGGAATTCCACCTTTTACATGCTGCAGCGGCTGGCTGAACAACAGAAAGCGGTGGTGGATTACGTGGCAGGGTCTGTTAGTTTCAGACGTAAACCTACACTACCTTTCTTCAGCCCTGCGAAGTGGCTGCAAATTGGGGACTTGTACACTGTATTGTCACCTTTTGAAGAGGCCACCAAGATGATCAGCAGAGATCAGGCCTGTGTCAGTGACACCATCCCCTTCATATGCCTGCTGGAACAGATGATGGTGGATCTCAGACACTACACAGAGCGGACGCTGCATCAAGAGATGACATTTCAAACATCATCTCGGGCATGCGTGCCTACTGGGCATGGTGCACCACAAATCCAGGAAGAGGAGGAGGTGGAAGAGGATGAGGAGGACATTGCAGGCATAGGAGAAGGGGAGAAAGGGGCAGAGGAGGATATTGAGGGTACATGGCATCCATTCACCCAAACACAAGGCGGCATGTTCCGTGGATGGCAAGACCAGGCGGAGGAGGAGGATGACGACTCTGTGCTGCTGTTCGACCCACAGGAGTGTGGGTCCAGAATTACCTCAGCTGTGAGTAGTTTGAGCCACATGACAGCCTTTATGCAGGAGTGCATACCCAAAGAGCCACACATACAACACATAAAAACAAAGACTGACGACTATTGGATACTGGATCCACGTTACAAGCCTGAGATACAACAACTGATCTTGCCCCAATACAGGGGACCTAAAATGCAGCACTACCAAGAAGTGCTTGTAAGGGACTTACAAGTCCTTTCTGACTACCTGCAGCAGCAAGGATCCCTATGGCAGTTCCACCAGCCATGGGAGCCAAACAACTGCTTTATGCGGCATGGGTGGCAGCAGCAGTAGAGGTCGTCTAAGCCTAACTATGCAGGCTTTTTTTCAGCGGAAGCAAGCTGCCAGTCATGCAGCAATTGCCAATGACACTCAGCAGCAGTACTCAGTCATGGTGCAGGAATACCTGAGCTCTGCATGGGACATATGCAACCTGCAAAGCCAGGACCCACTGGGCTACTGAGTATCCAAGCTTGAGCAGTGGCCGGAGCTGGCAGAACATGCCATTCAGATCCTTGCCTGCCCAGCCACAAGTGTTTTATCTGAAAGAGCGTTCAGTGCAGCTGGGGGCGACAAATGGATTCGGTTCTCCGCAGAAAATGTCGCCCGAATCACTTTTATTAAAATGAATAAGGCTTCGATCGGCGATGACTTCAACACCCCCTCTGCAGAGTGTACTGATTAGTCGTCAACTGCTGCATGGACATCTTTATGGGAAGAGCACGTTCACAGCCTTTCGGCATCTCCTTCTACTCCTCACCCTAGTGGCCCTCTACCTCTACAATGGAGCTGTGTAACTGGCTAATTTTTTTTTACTGAGCACCTCCCTCAGGGCCCTTTGCCTCTATCTACTTTGAGGCCTATATCACTTGTAATGGAGCTGTGTGATTCATAATTAAATATTTGTATTTTTAGTAGAGAAATACATACATTTTTCTGTCCTTTTGGATGGATAGCAAGTGGTATCAAAAATAAAATATCTGTATTTTTTTTACAGAAATACAGAAATGTTTCTGTTTATTTTGATAGATAGCAAGTGGTATCAGAATGAAATATCTGTATTTTTTTACAGAAATACAGAAATTTTTTTCTGTTTATTTTGTTAGATAGCAAGAGTTAGCATAATTTATGATAACTTGCAATCTATCAAAATAAAAACATTTATGTATTTCTGTAAAAAATACAGATATTTCATTCTGATACCACTTGCTATCTATAAAAAAAATCCATAAAAATGTCTGTATTTCTCTCCAAAAAATACAGATATTTAATTCTGATACCACTTGCTATCTTTCAAAATAAACAGCAAAATTTCCGTTTTTCTATAAAAGAAAATACAGATATTTAATTCAGGCTACAAAATCAGTATTTCTCTCCAAAATGTATGTATTTCCCCGCGTATTCCACCACGTCCGTTCCCTTTTATGTGGTTTCACTAGATAGTAGGTATGGAAAGTGTGATTTTCGTTAAATCATTCATGTCTCAATTAGCTACAGCTTCTACACTGTCCATAGCGGTGATGGCCTCAGCCTCCAATGCGGTCCACGCTCCGTCACAGGGCCCACTGCCTCCTACTGCCTGTTACTGCTGCCGCCTTCCCAGTACCCAACTCTAGATGCAAGATACTAACGCTGTCCACACTTTGTCTCAGAGCCCACCACCTCCTCCCCCTCCTGTAAATGATGCCGCCTGCCCAGTACTCAACTTTAGATGCCAGATACGTCTCAGAGCCCACCACCTCCTCCTCCTCCTGCTGTAAATGTTGCTGCCTGCCCGCCCAGTACAAAACTCTAGATGCTAAAGCCGTCCACACGCCGTCACAGAGCCCACCGCCTCCTCCTCCTGCTGTAAATGATGCTGCCACATGCCCAGTACCAAACTCTAGATGCCAGATACTAATGCTGTCCACACTTTGTTCAAAAGCCCACCACCTCTTCCTCCTGCTGTTACTGCTGCCGCCCGCCCAGTACCCAGCTGTAGATGCCAGTTAACAAGGCTGTCTATGCCGCATTTTAGAAAGTCACAGCTAGCAGAAAGGAAAAGGCAGTCCCCTACAAAGCAATGTCTCCACTAGCTACAGCTTCTACACTGTCCATATAGGTGATGTCCTCAACTTCTAATGCCCTCCTTGCTCCGTCTCAGGGCCCACCTCCTCCTCCTCCTCCTCCTAGTACCCAGCTCTAGATGCCAGTTAACAATGTCATCCACACTTCTCAGAGCCCACCGCCTCCTCCTCCTCCTCTTGCTGTAACTGATACTGCCACCTGCCCAGTACCCGACTTTAGATGCCAGATACTAATGTCATCCACACTCCGTCTCAGAGCCCACCGCTGTTGCACCTCAAAATTGTTTATGAATATGTAAATATATATATATATATATATATATATATATGTGTGTAGGTATGTATGCGGGATTTATGTATATAGTACACTGTAGGATAAATCCTAATAGTTAGCCTGTATCTAAGTAGCATGAAACAATACTGGAATACACTGCAGGAATGTTGTGGGTAAACATGAAACTTGTTTTATCTTTGTACTGGCCTCTGGCCCTTCCAGGGGGTCTCCAAATGTAGGACTTCACAGAAGTAACAAACAGATGACAAAACAGATCACCAGTAGGGCAAAGGGCAATAAATCCATAGAGCCTGAGTCAGCAGAAGATGGAGGCATAATTGAACAGATGGGTTGGGTTGATGGCCCATCCTGACCTTTTGGTGACAACTAAAATTAGATGACCCTGCCTCGCTTTGTCTGCAGCTTCCCATAACAACTTAGTTAGGAGGCATACTAAATTCCTGAAGTTACAGTAACCAATAGTCATCTTAAAGATCACAGTCAGTAACCAATCCTCTCTTGCTCTCCGCTCTTGCTGGCTGGCTCTCTTGCTTGCTTGCTCTATTTGTCTCCTGAGGGTTTCCATAGGTAAGCAGTTATGGGGTCCTCTTTGGTAGGAAGTAGGCTCCTGAGGTACCCATTAACCTCTTAGCAGGTAGCCAAAAGATATTCCTGATTGTAGTCTTATGGGTGTCTATAGTATTACTGCATTACTTTGCTATTTTGTAATTACTGTATT
>NC_092870.1:2769878-2791283 GCF_032062135.1 Pyxicephalus adspersus | reverse complement strand
GCCTGCCCAGTACCTGACTTTAGATGCCAGATACTAATGCCGTCCACGTTCCATCTCAGAGCCCACCGCCTCCTCCTCTTGCTGTAACTGATGCTGCCACCTGCCCAGTACCCGACTGTAGATGCCAGATACTAATGCCATCCATACCATAGTTCTCCCCAGAGGGTTTTAGTCGGTTGCTCCGCCCGGCTGCTTTGAATACCCCGCCCAGCTCTCGGCAGCTCTCATCCTCGAATGCACGGATCTCAGTGAGGCTGCTCTGTGCCATCTGTGCTCTGTGTCATCCGTTCAGAGGATTGCTGCCGATGAGAGGTGAGCACACAGTTCAGCCTTCATGTGAAGGAGACACAGGCAGCCCCGCCCCCATCTCATAGCACGAGCTCGGATTTCTGTTTAAAAAAATCTTCCTGTGAAATGTATCCACCTCTAGCTCTGCATGTGAATTCTGCATCCTCACAGCTCTATGTGTACAAACCTCCATATCTCCCAATATGTATGTCACAATGACCTGTAATTTTCAGGGTGTACAGGGGACCCTCATAGATACTAGTTACTATAATTTCAGCCCCCCAGCTTTAAAGAATATTAAGATTTGGGGGTCTCAAATGTAAAAAGTTATGAAAATTGAACTTTGGGGTTGCTGTTTCAGAGGAAAGTGCAACTAGGAGTCCTAAATGGAAAGTGCAAATTGGGGACCCCGGAGCCACTAACATAGCAAGGAGCATTGGGGTGGGTCCCCTAAATATATACCTACCTGTCACAAATCTATACCTATGAAACTACTGTCTGCTTCTTTTCTTTGTACACCAATTTCTCTGAGAGTGGGGGTACAAAACTGAAAATATAGGTGCAAGTGTCGGGCACATTCTCCCCTTACAATCTCATTACTACAGCATCATTAGAACATAAAACACTCTGCCCATCAAAATGGGCTTCCCTGTCCTGTTACACATTCCTGTCCACTTATCTAACATTCTGAACTTCAATTGGGGAATGGGGAGGTGTTAGAAACCAAAAATATAGGTACAAGTGGGGAACATCTGTGACTAACATCCCCCTAAAACTTCATCACTATAGTATCATTAGAAAATGAACTCTGCCCACTAAATTTTATTGAGGTTGAGGTACGCCGTCCACACTCCGTCTCAGAGCCCACCGCCTCCTCCTCCTGCTGTAAATGATGCTGCCGCCTGCCCAGTACCAAACTCTAGATGCCAAATACTAATGCCGTCCACACTTTGTTCCAGAGCCCACCACCTCTTCCTCCTGCAGTTACTGGTGCCGCCTGCCCAGTACCCAGCTGTAGATGCCAGTTAACAAGGCTGTCCATGCTGCATTTTAGAAAGTTACAGCTAGCAGATAGGAAAAGGCAGTTCCCTACAAAGCAATGTCTCCACTAGCTACAGCTTCTACACTGTCTATATAGGTGATGGCCTCAACCACTAATGCCGTCCTTGCTCCGTCCCAGGGCCCACCGCCTCCTCCTCCTCCCAGTACTCAGCTATAGATGCCAGTTAATAATGCCATCCACACTTCTCAGGGCCCACCGCCTCAACCTCCTGCTTTCACTGATGCTGCTGCCTGCCCAGTACCCTACTCTAGATGCCAGTTACTAATGCCGTCCACACTTTGTTCCAGAGCCCACCACCTCTTCCTCTTGCTGTTACTGCTGACGCCTGCCCAGTACCTAGTACCCAGCTGTAGATGCCAGTTAAAAAAGCTATCCATGCCGCATTTTAGAAAGTTACAGCTAGCGGATAGGAAAAGGCAGTCCCCTACACAGCAATGTCTCCAGTAGCTAAAGCTTCTACACTGTCCATATAGGTGATGGCCTCAAACAATAATGCCGTCCTTGCTCAATCTCAGGGCTTACAGCCTCCTCCTCCCAGTACCCATCTCTAGATGCCAGTTAACAATGCCATCCACACTACTCAGGGCCTAACGGCTACTCTTCCTGCTATTACTGCTGCTGCCTGCCCACTGTCCAGTACCCAGCTCTTGATGCCAGACTAGACTCAAGCTCAACAGGATTTTCTTTCCCCACTGATTCCGCCAAGCCCCGTTTCCTTTCATGTGCTTTCACTTGATAGCAGGCCCTGAGACGGAGTGTGGAAGGCATTAGTAACTGGCATCTAGAGCTGCGTGTAGTGCATCTTTAATGACACGCTGAAGTGTGTAATCTGAAATTTGTGATTGAATGTAGAAAGCCACGTCTTTTGCTTTATCCGTCAGTACCACGCTTTATCAGACTGAATTTCTGTGTATGTTACCCCCGAACTGGGAAGTGGGACAGCAGTCTCTCTGTATATGTTGGGGGGATGGGATGGGAAACACTGGTATATTTAACGGGAACCGAGAGGTCCTGGATGACCACATTGAGCTATGAAGTTATTGAGCTCAGCAGACGCCCTGGGACTTCTCCACAACAAGTATGTGGCCGTCCTGGAAGACTCCATTGAAAGATCCGTTAACAAGAATCTTGTGAAAATACTGCAGAATGATGACTTTCGGACTGAGAAGCAGCTGAAAGGGAAGGGTGAGATGTCATTTGCAAACGACACATTGGGGGATCTCTGGGTGAAATGCACAATGCCATAATTTACCGCCAAGTGCGTCATTACAGAACTGATCACCAACTTGTACGGTTACATTTCCTGACCCGTGTTTCTTCGGCGTACATAGAGAGCGTGCTGGCCAACTTCCAACATGGACCTCAGCCCGACGTTGTCATCATCAACTCGTGTATATAGGATGTTATCAGGTATCATGAGCAATCACTGCAGGGAACAGGCTTGGCAGAATCAGCGGGGAAAGAAGACCCTGTTGAGCTTGAGTCAAGTCTGGCATCTAGAGCTGGGTACTGGGCAGTGGGCAGGCAGCGATATTAGCAGCTATAGATATAGAAGCATTATATTCATCTATCCCACATGTGAAAGGTCTTGATGCAATCAGTAAATATTTAGGCTAACTAAGTCAAACAACATGGTCACAAAACCAATACTTTTGCTATTGAAGTATATTTTGTTCAGAAATATATTTACTTTTGATGGGCAAACCTACCCCCAGGTACAGGGTGTGGCCATGTGGACGCGATGTGCCCCCACTTATGCAAACCTGTACCTAGGGGTATGGGAAAAAGACCTATTTAGGGATGAATCCTTGTCGATGTACTGTCCCCACATAATATTGTGGAGAAGGTACATCAATGATGTCATCCTTATCTGGACCGGGTCTGAATTAAGTCTAAAATAATTTTTTTAAAAGATTCAGGTTAATGAATATAATCTTAAATTTACATTAGAAACCAGTACTTCAGCCATTCCTTTTTTGGATGTAATGAAACTAACAAACAAAATACTTTGATGTCCAAGCTATACCGTAAGAGCACAGCAGGAAGTACTATTTTATCTGCTCACCCTAACAACTTGACACATTTGCTCACAAGAAGATGACTTCTTAATAGCAGCCAACGATTTATGTAACCGACTATTATCAAGAGGATATAGTCAAAGAACCCTTAAAAAAGCCTTTCAGAGAACTAGATCTCAAACGCGATCCCAAGAATTATTTAAAAGAAGAGAGGAAAAGAAGAAACCTTAATAACCTATATGGTAATATAATAACACAATATTCACAGGATCATGGAATATTAAGGGAAATTTTGAAAAAATCTTGGCCGCTTTTGAAAACAGACCCTAAAATAAGTAAATACATTCCAGACTGTCCACAGATTACGTATAAAAAAACTGCCGTCACTAAAAGATAATTTGGTGAAAAGTCACTTTGCACCCACAAGAGTTGAGATTAGAGATGAGCGAATTTCTCAAAAATTCAATTCGGCTGGTTCGCCGAATTTTTTGTAAAGATTTGCTTTGATCCGAATTTATTTGCGGCGAATCGTGATAAAAAACGGCTATTTCCGGGCTGCAGAGACCCTTGATAGTGGTGTAGAACACTGTGCTTTGCAGTAACACGCATAGGGAGTCTGCTGTGGTAGTGAAATAATACTGAGTCAGTATGACATGCAGAGAACAAGCGTCGCTATTAGAATCACTGCACACTTCACTTATTTGGGCAGTCACGGGGCCAAAACTGACCAAATAACTCAAGTATGAACTCCATGTTAGCATCAAGAAGAAGCGCACTCTTTTTACACCCTCATCAGCTGATTCCATGTAGATGTCTACAGAACCTGTTCTATTAACTGCTGTCAGCAGTAAGTTTGTGTTGACATCACTGATTATTTTGACCTTCCTCTGTTCTCTCAGAACAATAACCCACAAAAAACAGATCCTGTCTGTGGAGCATATGCCCTCACTCGGTCAGCATTTGCTCAATAATCCATCAATATTGCTAATGCCAAAAAAAACAGGAGTGGATCCAAAACAGAGATGACACGTGAATGGAATATTTGCATATTTTCTGTGTTTTGTACCCACTCCTGCTTTTGGCTACCAAATCATAAGCCAATTCTGGTGGGACCATACAGGCCTTACAGCTGCTACACAGACGGGAACCATTGTGCGTCCCTTTTTTCCTTCCTTCTGACAGATTAGAAGAAGGGTCAAATAAAGAGTGATGTCATCCAGGCCAAAAAGGCAAAATAGTGGCCCAGTCATGGAGTGGGGAGGGTGGGAGAACAGCTTGAGAAGTCTACAGACTGGAACAATGACATAGTGGTGAGGTGGAAGCAGCATGAGGAGACCACAGAGTGGCCCAATCACAGAGTCTGGAGGTGGCGGCAGCATCAGGAGGAAGTTAACATGGCCATATGTAGAATGTGTGGGCAGAAGGTGAAGTGTGGCCAGGGTGCCAATGTTGGCACCATGGCCCTGTGTCAACATATGCGGCGTCACAGCCTCACCCACTTCACTGTTGCAGTTATTTGTGGTGAAAGCGTTTAGTTGCCTATTTCAGTACAAAAAGAAAAATATATACGCACTTCACTGTTGCAGTTATTGAGCGGTCAGGCTCCTGACCCAGAGACTGTTGAGGAGCACATCAGTGACGTGCAGACACTACTCGATGATGATGAAGCCGATCGCACTTGGGAGCCAGGTGAAGAAGGGGCTTCATCATCATCATCAGGAGAAGAGGGTGGCAGCTTGCCCGTGAGGCAGCGGCTGAGCCAGCAAGGTGGTAGCATGGCTGGGAGTCAGCAGGGAGGCAGCAGTGGGAAGTCGAGAGCCAAACATGCAGGGGGTAGACCACCTGCTTTGCAGCAGCCTACCTGCCCGGGAAGTAGTGGTGCAGGGGTTCACGGAGGCAGCGGCGGTAGCAGTCAGTCAGTGCGGAGTGTTGGGGGGAAAATCACCTACTCGACGGTGTGGCAGTTTTTTGTTAAGCCCGCCGGAGGAGGTTAACATAGTCATATGTAGAATATGTGGGCAGAAGGTGAAGCGTGGCCAGGGTGCCAATGTTGACACCACAGCCCTGTGTCAACATATGCAGCGTCCCTATAAAGTGGCCTGGGAGAACCGTGGCTCCAATGTGGTGGTCCATCCTGCCGCAGCAACCTCTGCATCACCCAGTGGCACGCAACGGGTTTCAGGCAGTCAAGGCTCCACCACCTCATCAGAAGGGAGCTGTATGTCATTTCCATCTTCTGCTGGTCCAGATGCTCCCGCTCCTCCTCCTCCTACTCCTCGTCAGTCATTCCGTCAGCAATCGATCACCGAAGAGATTGCCAAGAGACAACAGTATGCGTGCACTCATCCAACGGCGCAGAAGCTGAATGTGCTCCTGACCAAGTTGCTGGTGCTGCAGTCCCTCCCTTTCCAAGTCTCTGCACCTTTCAGAGAACTGATGGCTTGTGCCGAGCCGAGGTGCAGAGTCCCAAGCCGTCATTTTTTTGCGAAAAAGTCAGTACCAGCCCTGCACAAATATGTAGAACAGAAGGTGGGCCAGTCCTTGAGCCTGTCGGTGTATGCCAAAGTGCACGGCAGCGCCGACGTGTGGAGCTGTAACTACGGTCAGGGACAATACATGTCCTTTACGGCCCACTGGGTGAATGTGGTTCCTGCAGAGCCACACCAGCAACTTGGCCAGCTGACACCGCTTCCGCCTCCACGTTCTCACGCCAATGGTCCTGCGACAACATCTGACTCTACCTCCTCATCCTCCACCGTGTCCTCAGCCTCCACTGCAGGGACAATTCACAGTGCCCCTCCAGCATACCACATGTGCAGGGCACGGCGGTGTCACGCTGTTCTGCACCTGGTTTGCCTGGGTGAACGGAGTCACACAGGGGAGGAATCCTGGTTTTCTCCGCAACAACTCAAAATCGGAACCATGGTCACCGACAACGGGAAGAACATGGTGTCGGCACTGCGTCAAGGAAGGCTGAGCCATGCACCCTGGAATGGCAAACGTCTTCAGTCTGGTTGTCATGTGGTTCCTGAAGTCTTCCACCCATCTGCAAGACATCATAAAAATGGCCAGGGAAACTTTGCATGCACTTCAGCCGAAATGAAATTCGGATCCAATTCCACTTCGCCAGCTTCGATTCACTCATCTCTAGTTGAGATCAAAGAAAAAGAAAATCTTGTACATTCGCTTGCAAAAAATGCAATCAATGCAAATGGATCTATACAGATAAGGATCCCTTTAAAATACCTATTCAATTTGTTTTGTATTCCATTATTGATTGCAACTCTGTGGGTGTAATTTATCTAGCATTTTGTAGCTGTGGCAGGTTCAATGGGGGAAGATAATTTTATGTCACAGTTTATAGATGCCCCAACTAGAAATGATACACTGCTGGACCTAGTTCTTTCTAACAATGCAGAGCTTTTACAAATGTGCAAATAAAAGAGAATCTGGGTAGCAGTGACCATAATATGATTTCATTTACTGTAAGTTGTAAACAGGAAGCAAAAACAGGAAAGATAAAAACATTTAATTTTAAGAGAGCTAATTGAAGGATCAATAAAAGGAAATAAAAATGAAGGATCACCTTCATCATTTGAAACCTATAAAGAATAAAACAAAAGATGTAAAAAGGAGATAAAATGTGCAAAACGTCAAAATGAAAGACAGATTGCAAAGGAAAGTAAGGCAAACCCCCCAAAAATTTTCAAATATATTAATAGCAAAAAGTTCAGATCTGAGCATGTAGGCCCCTTAAAGGATGTCGCTAGGTTTGTAACTGGGGATAAAGACAAGGTAGATTTACTAAACACATTTTTAGCTCTGTGTACACAAAGGAAAATGGCAGAGCTGAAGTCCAAATTCATAATAGCAATGTCACTGCCTTAAATGAGTCACAATGGCTCAGATTTGATATGATTGAGAAACAGCTGGGAAAAATTAAGGTTGACGGAGAACCAGGACCTAATGGATTACATCCACGTGTCCTCAAAGAGCTGAGCTCAGTTATTTCAAAGCCATTATTTCTCATTTTTAGGGACTCTTTAGTCACTGGCAAGGTACCGATGGATTGGCGTAAGGCCAATGTGGTTCCTATCTTCAAAAAGGGAGCAAAGTCATTACCAGGTAACTACAGAGCCCTTAGTTTAACTTCCATAGTTGGAAAGGTCTTAGAGAGTTTAATAAAGAGCCACATAGAGGAGTTTCTGCTAAAAAATAATATTATAAGTGATAGTCAGCATGGCTTCAAGAAAGACAGAAGTTGTCAAACAAATTTACTCTCTTTTTATGAGTAACTAAGTAAACAGGTAGACAGTGGAATAGCAGTTGATATAGTGTACTTGTACTTTGCTAAAGCATTTGACACTGTACCCCACAGACAGTTAATATGCAAGTTAGGGTCGATAGGTTTAGAAAAGTCAATCTGTAAATGGATAGAAAACTGGCTTAAAGATCGCATCCAGAGAGTTGTAATTAATTATTCATACTCTGAATGGTCTAAGGTTATTAGTGGTGTACCCCAGGGTTCAGTGTTGGGACCTTTACTGTTTAACATCTTCATAAATGATGATACAGTTTGGGATTGAAAGTACTGTTTCTGTGTTTGCAGATGACACCAAACTATATAATAGAATTATGTCCATACAGGATGTCTATAATCTACAAGCAGACCTGGATGTACTGTTTGATTGGGCAGCCAAGTGGCAAATGACTTTTAATATCATTGTGGAATTGGAGAGAGTGCAGAGAAGGGCAACTAAATTAATAAAAGGAATGGAGGAGCTCAGCTATGAGGAGAGATTAGCTGAACTGAATCCATTCTCCCTTGGGAAGAGACGTTTAAGGGAGGATAAAATCGCCCTGTATAAATATATAAACGGTCTTTATAGAGAACTCTCTTCCCCATTATTCACTTTGAGATCATTACAAAAAACAAGAGGGCAATCCTTGCGTCTAGAGGAAAAAAAGTTTAAGCTGCGGATAAGGGAGAGATTTTTCACTGTAAGGTCTGTGAAAATGTGGAATCGGCTCCCACAGGAAGTAGTTTCAGCAACTACTATAGATTGCTTTAAGAAAAAGCTGGATGTTTTTCTAGAAGCACAGAATATAACTGGGTATTAAAGTTTTAAAGTAAAAATAACAGTGACTGTTGATCCAGAGAACATCCGATTGGCTTATGGAATCAGGAAGGATTTTTTCCCGTTGAAGCAAATTGTACCAGGGTTTTTTTTTTTTGCCTTCCTCTGGACCAACTATGTCTTATAGGGTTTTATATCTGGGATATGTTTATTTCCCTCTCCTTTAAAATTGGGTGCGTCTTATAGGCCGGAGCGTCTTATAGTCCGAAAAATACGGTATGTCTTTTTTCAACCTAACCTACTATGTAACTATGAACTATAATGTAACCAGTGGAAAGATTGTAACACCACATGGGAACCTGCCACAGCTACAATAGCAATAAAATGTGATTTATAGCTCTCAATCAGATTATACCTAGAGAAAGAGAGGCAAAATGGATATACCAACTGGGAGCCACAACATTTCCTGGACTTAACGAAATTTGTAGTTTCAAACCATTTATAGATTGGATGAGACAAAAGTAGAGGGTTCTTTTATTTTTCTTTCTTTCTTTTGTTGTATCTATATTGTGTGTCTATCGTCATTTTTGTCTTTTGTGTTATGTTTATCTATTATGTGTGGCATCATGTTTTGGTTTTGTTTCTGTGCAAACATGTTTTAAATATATTGTATACTTTATACTTTGAGATAATGTTACATGTATCATTCTCAACCAGACATATATGTGTGTTATTTACATAGAAGTTTCAACATTGTTATATTATTGTGCATTGAATGGTCATTATTAGTGTTGGTCGAAAAGCTCACTATTCGATTCGACTTCTATTCGGTCGAATAATGCATTATTATTTGGGTGATCGAACGTCGAATTCGAACTCCATTAAAGTCAATGGGGGAAAAATTTGGGTTGTTTTTCTGGACTGTGTAGAGCTTCTACAGCCTATAAACTGTGTAGAGCTTCTACAGCCTATAAATACATTTAAAAAGACATGTCAAGACTCCCCCAGCTCTGCACAACACTGTACAAGTAAAAAAAAAAATAAGGAAGTCTTTTTTCTGTTGCTGGCAAGGCCATTTTATGGGGCGGTCAAGGGAACATGACAGATTTTATACGGTCTCCGAGTAGTAGAGGCAGAGAGGGGCATGAGGGGGTTCCTCTGGTCCAAAATTTAGCCACCAGGTTTCACCGCTCTATTACAAGCCATACACAGGCTTCAGAGTACAGGCAGAGGTCCCTGAGCGGGGTCTTTCAGACAAAAAATTAGTCAGCTACACAGCTCTGTTATAAGTTACAAGTGACAGGTGGCAGCAGGAGGAGGAGGCGGTGGGCACTGAGATGGAGTGGGGACCGCATTGTTAACTGGTATCTAGAATAGGGTACTGGGCAGGTGGCAGCATCAGTAACAGCAGAAGAAGGAGGCGGTGGGCCCTGAGACGAAGTTTGGACAGCATTAGTAACTGGCATCTAGAGTTTGGTACTGGGCAGGCGGCAGCATCATTTACAGCAGGAGGAGGAGGTGGTGGGCTCTGAGACGGAGCATGGAGGGCATTAGTATCTGGCATCTACAGTCGGGTACTGGGCAGGTGGCAGCATCATTTACAGCAGGGGGAGGAGGCGGTGGGCTCTGAGACGTAGTGTGGATGGCATTAGTATCTGGCATCTACAGTCGGGTACTGGGAAGGCAGCAGCAGTAACAGGCAGTAGGAGGTGGTGGGCCCTGTGACGGAGCGTGGACCGCATTGGAGGTTGAGGTCATCACCTCTATGGACAGTGTAGAAGCTGTAGCTAATTGAGACATGAATGGATTAACGAAAATCACACTTTCCATACATACTATCTAGTGAAACAACATAAAAGGGAACGGACTTGGTGGAATATGTGGGGAAATACATACATTTTTTTATCATTTGTGGATATCTAGCAAGTGCTATCACGGTTAAATATCTGTATTTGTTTCACATAAATACACACATTTTTATGGGTTTTAGGATACATACCAAAGTGCTATCAGAATTAAATATCTGTATTGTTTGTAGAGTGATACATCAATTTTTATGGCTTTGGGGATATATAGCAAAGTGGGATCAGAACTAAAGATCTGTATTTTCTGTAGAGAAATATGGAATTTTTTATGGTCTTTTGGATCGATACCAAGTGCTATCAGAATTAAATATCTAGATTTTTGGTAGTGAAATTTTTATGGCTTTGGAGATATATAGCACAGTGGGATCGTAATGAAATAGCTCTATTTTTTGGAGAGAAATACTGTTTTTTTTTATGGGTTTTAGGATAGATACCAAGTATTATCATAATAAAATATCTGTGTTTTTTTTTACAGAAATACAGACATTTTTAGTTTTTTTGTGATAGATTGCAAGAGGTATCCTAAATTATACCTCTTGTAATATATCACAAAAGCCAGAAATACAGATATTGAATTATAATCCCGCTTGCTATCTATCTAAATAACAATAAAAAATGGCTGAAGTCTGTTGGGAGTTAGCCATATGTCCTCCTGCTCCCGCAGGGCACTTAGGATGGCTGCGCCCGTGTGGCAGAGGCAACCCAGGCTTCGCAACCTCAGGACTGCGTGGCAACGTCTGAATTGTGCACCGAAATAGCAATCTGCAGGTTGTTGCTGGTGGTGAACAGATGCTGCCGAATGGGAGGTGCTGGGTCTCCAAGGCAAAGTGTCCCTGGAGGAGGAGGTTGAGGCACAAGAGTCAAAGGAGGAGGTGGAAGTGGAGGTTGAGGAGGAAATTGCATGGGCTCATGCAACTTGTTCCAAATTTGTTTGGGTTTTTGCCTTGTTTCAAGTGTTGAGCACACAGTTTACAGATGACCATAGTGTTGTCATCACTATGGACATTAAAAATGCCCACACTGGCGAACATCTAACTGGGTCGACAGGTGCTCTGGAGCTGGTGCTCGTGGTGGCGGTCCGCGGTTGCTGAGGCATAGCTGTGGTGACAGCTTCCGACGATTTACGTCTATGACTTGCCTCACTGGTACTTGAAGAATGCAAAGTGTGGGCAGCTTTTACCCTCTTCCTCCCTCTCCCCCTTTGAGGGTGCTCTGCAACCTCCAGATGACTGCAACAACTGAACATCTTCAAGGAATGCTTGTAGCTCCGCCTCTCCAACCCCTTGGTGGGACTCCTCTACATACTGCCGTACACGTGACTTTCCAGCCGCTGATGAAGAACTAGGAGGAACAGGTGTATCATGGACTGTTTGTTACACCTGTAAGGCCTGTGTCTGGGACTGGGACGAAGAGGGGGTACAATCACTTGACCCAGGCTGGGTCATGTACTCCACTACGTCTTGTTCCTGGTGTGGGAATAATGGACGCCCACCACCAACAGCAGCGCTTTTTGTTCTTGGGTCTGCAGCTAAAAACAAACTCATATTGCTTTGCTTGCCACCCCTGCCAAAGCTGCCCTTTCCTCTTTGGCCAGGCATTGTAGAATTTTTTTTCTTTATGTGCCTTGACACCCTGCAAAATACTTTGTAGCTAATATGCTATATGTATATGTAAATTTGTACAGTAAGTGGATTTTTTTATTGGGGGGGGGGTTGACACAACAAATGCAAGTGCGTTGTGTGTGTTGTATGCAGCACTTTCCTTCAGTGGTGACGCTTGTAATATGCAGCACAGTATACAAACTATATACTGCAGTATACACTGCTTCTGTGTGTCTGTCTCTCAGTACAAGTGTGATACTGCGCACGCAGTCAGCGAGGGGACCCTGCCTTTGGCTGCGTGTATGTAACACACTGACTGACTATTTATCTATCTATCTATCTAGCTAGCTAACACTCTACCTATCTGAGTACTGTAGATTTCGGGACTGCACCAATACAGTACAATCCAACAAGCTATCTGATTAATAGTGTGAGTGTGACACAGTCTAACAAAGTAAAGCACTTTTTTCACTTTAACAGAGCAAGCCAAGCAGCACAGAAAGGTTGTGATGCTATCAGCAAATCTCTGTCAGGAGTGGTAAATGCAGGCACGCCCTGGCCTTATATAGGCCATTGGCTGCCTGTGTGGCATGCAGTGACAGACAGCCAATCGGCTGCCTGCCACAACAAACATGGAGGGGGGCATCCCTGCTGTTATTGGAGGGCCCTAGGCATCATGGGGGAGTTCCCTAGGCATTGTGGGAGGGTCGAATTCGGGGCTTTGAATACAGCAAAATTCGAGTCGGTTCCACCCAAATTTGAACGGTCATATTCGGGTCGAACATTAGGACGACCCAAATTCGAACAACAACACTAGTCATTATACTGTTCAAAAATAATAACTTTTTTTTTTTTTGTCTCTGGTGAACGGGGAGCGCAAAACCCCACGACTGCCTTGGTTATCAGTGGATAGTTCCCGGGTTCACTGGTCCTATAAACAGGCAATTTATTTAACCACCTGGGCGTTTCACTGATGTCTAGATTTCTGTTTCTGTTTCTAGGTACTGTTTTTCATGAAATTTTTTTTTTAAATTGTAGACCTGTAACTTACAGAAATATGCCTGAACAAGGGTCTAGTAGATATGATGAATATAAAAAAAAGTTTGAAACACACAATCATGTAAAAAAAAAAATTTACTTTTAATAAAATTAAATAAAAAACACAAAAATCAGCTTAACCCCCCTAGCGTTCTAATTCTGTCATTTTTTGATGCAAAAAGTGATCCTTTTTTTTTTTGCGTAGAAATTTTTGTTTATATTGTTGGCCTGTATTTCTTAGGATTAACTCCCGGGTACAATAATTATATTTATTTATTATATTATAATCATACATTATAATATAATACATAATTATAATACATAATTATAAAAAATAATGAAATAATAGACCACAACAGTGTATTTATCAAAAAAAAAGGTAGTAGGGGATGTCCCCGCCGCTCACTCTCCTGCTCGCATCACAGCGGGATAGTGGGATCGCCGCTGGAGAGCGGGGATAAGGTAAGGGGGTCCCCCAAAGGTACCCCGAGTGTGACTCAGGATTACTGCTTTTGGCAATTTTTCCCACCCCGAGTCACACTCGGGAATACCGCTAGGGGGGTTAAACAAGAATACATAAATAAATCAAAAATACTGAAAATGCAATAGTTCGGTATACTGTATAGTAATATATTTTTCTAAAACACCTCCCTAGTGTGGTAAAACGTCACATACCTATAGACAAAACCACATAAATATATTTTGTATTATTTTGGATTGGATTGGATACAGGACTTTGTATTGAATCCAATAAAAAATATTTGAATTTCCCGCTACGACCCCCCTCGACGGGCGAATGCACTGACATCATCAGGAATCGCAGAGGGACGCGCACGCGAACGCCGGGTGTTCTAATTTTTTCCGAACTTCCGTACTTCCATACAAAAAGTGTTACATTTTTTGCATGGAAATTTATTTTAGATTGTAGGCTATCATTCACCGAATTACTCAAAAGGTACTTAGAAATTATCCGAATTATCGCATAACTCACCGAAATATGTGCCAAATTTTATAAATTTAATAATAAAATTTTTTTTTTTTAAACATAAAAAAAATCTTTAAAAAAAATGTAATGTAATGTAATGTACCTGTACAGTAGCTTATATAATTTATATATAATACAATTATATATATATTATATAAAGATTTCTTTGTATTGGACTCAATACAGCTTTTTTGTATTGAGTTCAATGCAAAGGTATTTGAATTTCCCGCCCCGCCTCCCGCCCGCACCGACGCATGCAGCGACGTCACCGGGAACACCCCGGAGATCGTCACTGCACACGCCGGATGAAGAAAGAAGAGAGAAGACGTCTCCGGAGGAGCTGGCGGGACAAGGTAAGTATTTTTTTTCAGTTGTAATCCGATTGTCATAGAATGTTGTATGACAATCGAGTTGCAATGTCACGCTTGTTTCTATTTTTAGCTAGCCTGCCTTTAGTTCGGGGTAAACGATAATAGCAAGTTCACTTACCCCGAACCAAGGTCGGGCTAAACGCCCGGGTGGTTAATCTGCCTGCTTTGTTTTGGGCTTAATCCACTCTCTGTGTCCCCTGAGCGTCGTCCCTGTAATGTTTACTTCCGGCTTCCTGTTGTGAGGCTGGTGGTTAAACCAAGAGACTTCTCTACGTCATCCTGCTACGTTTGTGCTAGGTGAGGAGAGGCACAGAAGCACTAAGTTTACATTTAAATACAATATGTAAAATCTTTTTATTATACATATAGGGTGTTAAAATACTTTATTAATTGGATATCAATTGCATGTTTCCAGGTGATTCTGGATATATTATTTGAGATCCCCATTGTGCTCCTCTGGCTATGCTGTTCTGAGACTTTTTTGACCCGCATGCAATCTATTGGAGAAGACATCCACCTGGAGTGGTGATGTTTATGTATTCCTAATTGGTAGGATATATAAATTATATTAATATTAATTTTATTTACTAAAATGATATTTTGTGAAATTGAAGATAGTGCAATTGTTATATTATTAGATCTCGAAACATTTCCTGAAGAAGCTGGGGATACCCGCGAAACGCGTCGAATTATGATTCTATCTAACTATGCGAGACCATATTACACATGGAAGATTTTTTTTTTAAATTATTTGTGTTATTTTTTACTTGTTTTTTAATGTATAAAAGTTTTTTATTATTATCTTTTATAAAATGTGCCTAAAAAGTCCCTTCATTTAATTGTGATACACAAAAAATTTATCATTCTAGGATGTGGCACACTAAATGTTTACACTGTAAACATTTTTCTGACCACTAAAGAGGATACCAAAATATGATTCCTTTTTTTTTTTTTTTAGTTTGAAAAACTTTGTGATACGAGTCACAAATACCCTATCTGCATTGCAGTTGATATTTTGTACTAACAATCATGTTCTAAGGTTGACATGTCACTACAATATCATGTTCTTATAGGTTTATCATTATTTGGGGCTAATGCAAGACTCTTGTATATTGGTATGTCCAAGAGTTTTTATCTTCATTGTCTCTATTGGCCCATATATATTGGTGGATTTGTTCACATCCATATATATTTCAATGTTTTATTAAAGTTTACATATAAAAAAAACAAGTCAATTACAATGGTATCATTAGAAAAAGTAACGGACACAACATCTATGCATTTTCATCTGAGCATTGGACACTGTCAACTTTGCCCAACCGTAATTATGCATTCCCTTTCATTTATACATTAAGTATTTTGCGTATTGAAACGCAGTACATATAAACCGGGAATGAAAAAGTTAACATCAGTAATCATAGGTATAACTGTGCTGAAACCAAACTCGTGTCCTAAACATAGGACAAAACAAACAAAGCACTTAAGACAAAGGGAGGGAACATAAGACAAAGGAGACAACAGACAAACAAACAAGAAGAGATAGGAGAGAAAGGGGGGGAAAGAGGAAGTGCAAACCAGGGTTCTAGTCGGTTTTCCAAGCCCAAATCAATTTTACATAACGTGTTAGCTATAAACTGTTGAAAGAAATCCACGGTTCCCAAATATCAACAAACTTATCCAACGAATTCTTTAGAGTCCACCATAATCCAATTTAATTTGGTGATGATGGGATCCAAAGGTATCGAGGACGATTTCCATGCCTTAGCCAATGAGATCCTTCCCGCCAATAAAATTAACCTGATCAATTTCTTTGTGGGTTTAGGCAGGGCCACAGCAATCTTGTTGAACAGGGCCCCCTCCACTGTACTGCAAATCTCTTGATTTAAAAATTCTAGATATCAACTTAAACACTTCGTCCCAAAATCTTCTCACAATCGGACATGACCACCAAATATGTAGCATGGAACCTCTGACATCACAACCTCGAAAACACTGAGGAGCTGCCGATGGAAACATCTTTGCTAATCTAGCCGGGGTGAGGTACCATTTAAGTGCCACCTTATAGTTAGCCTCCACCACAGCGGAATTCAAAGATATCCTGGAAAGAGAGTATATCATATCCCCCCACTCTTCTAATTCCCAGGTGGTGCCCAGCTCAGATTCCCAGTCTAGCATATATTGCAGTTTAGTGGTAGGGGCAACTAGGGCTGAGTATATGACAAAGATTTGTCCTCTCGTGGAGTCTATGGAAGAACATGTGCTTTCGAACGGGGAAGATCTCATAGGTCTCGGGGCCTGTCCAATTATCGAATTAATATATGAGATCAAATGTCTATACCGAAAATATTCCGTGAAAGGAATTTCAAATTTGCTGGTTAGGTGGTCCCATGTGAAGATTGCCCGGACATCTATCAAATCCTTCACCCGTCGAAAGCCTTTAGAGATCCACCAATGAAAGTCAATCGGTCGTTGGCCGAGCGGGAAGTCCGGATTATTCCAGAGTGGGGTTAAGGGTTTATGTCTGGAGGACAATGTTGGATGGTCACTGAATTTGCTCCAAAGCTGAATGGAGTGAGATAAAGCCGGGCATTTTATTGATCCCCTCGGGCCCTTCCTGCGCCACATAAGGGATTCTATAGCGCCCAGAAAATCATCCTGGTTCTCTATCTCAACCCATTGAGGTCGGGCTCCTTGCAATGTACTCAGCGAGAATTGTGCCACTTGAGCCGCCACATAATATTATTTCAAGTGCGGTACTCCCAGTCCTCCCATGCGTTTAGGAGCAAATAGGGTTTCTTTTCGAATTCTGGCCTTTTTTCCTGCCCAGATAAACCTCATTACTCTAGATTGAAGGAGTGCTATCTGAACAGGAACCTGAACAGGAATGTTGCGAAATAAATAAAGCAGTCTGGGGAGCAGATTCATTTTAACAGCAGCTATGCGTCCCATCCACGAAGGAGGGGAAAGAGACCAGCGCCTGAGGTCCGCGTAAAGTTTTCTAAACAGGGGTGCATAGTTAAATTTGTAAATTGCACTATATGTAGGGGGTCAACTGAATGCCTAAATATTGAATAGAGTCTTCATGCCAGCTGAAGTCAAATTTGTCCTGAATCACTGCCAACGTTCCCGTGGGGATATTTATGTTGAGGGCCTGAGACTTAGCATCCTAGTTCCAGAAGATTGGGTAAAGTAGTAATTGGCGAAGTAATAAACATCAAAACATCGTCAGCAAATAGGGCACATTTATGTTCAACCTGACCACAGTGAATGCCCTTGATGTTAGGGTGCATTCGCATAGCTATTGCCAGAGGTTCAATTGCCAGGGCAAATAAAAGAGGCGAGAGAGGACATCCCTGTCTGGTCCCCCTTTTAATAGGGAGTGTTTTAGAAAAAAAACCTCCCAATGATATTTTCGCTTCTGGGGTGTCATAAAGCACAAATAACAAACTTGTAAAGTGGGCCCCAAAGTTCATCCTGGAAAGAACCTGAAATAGGTATCTCCATGATAAACTGTTGAAAGCCTTTTGGAGATCCAATGAAAGCAACATAGCTTGACGTGGACGACCTCCGTCCCAGCTAGAGTTAACCACTGATATTAAGTCAATAGCCCTTCTCGTTTGGTCCTGGAGCCCGTCTATGTTGCATAAAACCCACTTGACCTGGGTGAATATATGTGCCTAAAAAGGAGCCCAGTCAGGTCGCCATAATCTTTGTCATAATTTTTAGATCGCAATTTATCAAGGAAATGGGCCGGTAGTTGGTTATCTCAGAGGCATCTTTTCCCGGTTTGGGAATCACACTAACAAATGCTCTATTGGCATTGCCCATCAAGAAGTTCCCTTCCCGTAGAAAATTAAAGTAACCGATCAGATGCGGCGCCAGTACCGGGCTAAATGTTTTATAGTACAAGTTGGAAAAACCATCTGGCCCGGGCGAGCTACCCAATTTAAGAACTTTTAGAGCCCCATTCAGTTCCTCGATTGTGAACGGACGTTCCATAATCGCTTTATGTTTAAGATGCAGCTTGGGGAGTTCAATCCTGTCCAGGAACCCTTCAATTCCTGTTACAGAAATAACTTCCCCGGAGCTGTATAGTCGACCATAAAAGTCTTCAAAGGCAGCCAATATTTTTTCAGGGTTCTGAGATAACTTACCCTCCTTGATCTTAATTTTAGGAAGGGCATGGGACCTAGGTCTAGGGTTAAGCTTATTAACCAATAGGCTGCCTGGTTTGTCGCTCCATAAGAAAAATTTATGAGATGCCCAGCGTATTGATTTCTCTGCCCTAGACGTTAGGAGCAAATTAAGCTCAGTGCGTTTGGCCTCCAGTTGGGATTTCAATCCGGAAAGGGGGGTGGCCTTGTGTTGTTGCCGCAAATTGTGATATTCTCGAAGACCGGTGTCAATCAATTTAGTAAGTGCCTTTTTGCGTGAAGTCCCTATCTTGATCAACTTCCCCCGGATATAAGTTTTATGGGCTTCCCAGTTAATCACTGGGGAGGTCTCGCTTGCCACATTAATTTGAAAATAGCCAGTTAGCAGTGAATCTATTTCCTCTTTTACCAATGTATCCGACACAAAACTTTCATTAAATCTCCAGCGGAATCCGGCCTGAGGCCGGCTAAAGCCCGTCAGATACAGAGCTAAGGGATCATGATCGGACCAAGGGGTTGACAAGATACGGGCCCCAAGTACATTAGGGATCATGTTAGACTGGACAAACCCATGATCAATACGGGAGTATTGGTTATGGGCTGCTGAAAAAAAAGTATAGTCCCTGACCGATGGATTCATCTCCCGCCAACAGTCTATGAGGTCATATTTTCTTAACAAAAGCGAAAAGTCATGACTTTTTCTGGGAGGGTCCCTATATCTGCTTAATTTAGATTTATCTAAAATATGATCCAGAGCCAAATTAGAGTCACCTAACAAAACATGAGAGCCCTTCACTTTGGGCCAAATCGCATTCAGAAAAGCACGTAAAAAAGTTAGTTGACCCTCATTGGGTGCATAGTATGATATTACTGTAATGAGCTGCGATCCCACATAACCAACCACCAACAGGAATCTGCCCCCTGGGTCCCTAAAGACCACTTGAAGTGCGAAGTTCAAACTTTTTCAAAAACACAAAAGAACCCCACATTTTTTCCTATCTGAGTTCGCATGATAAAAGATGGGATAATTTTTATGAAAGTACCTTGGAGCCGAGTTTTTGGAGAAGTGTGTTTCCTGTAAAGCTAATATGCCCACCTTCAAGGAGTTATAGTAGTGAAATGCTTTTGACCTCCTGTTAGGGGAATTAAGGCCTTGAACATTATGGGAAAGCAATGTTAGTTTTGTAGGAATTGGATTTACTATTAGGGGTTCAGTCATCACGACTATATGTAATCGTTAGCGTCATGTTTACACTTCCTCTTAGGGTGAGGAGGGGCGTGGAAAAACCATGGGGGTACCAGAAGAAAGAAAAGCACACAAAAGACAAATAACAAAGGACAAACAAAGAACAACCAAACCGCACATCAATAAATTTTGTTGTAAACCAAGGAGGATCGGGTCCCTCCCCAACCCCCGGGATCCACCCGATCCCGGACCTCGGGAGGAAGCCTCACCACCCGTGCCCCTAGGAGCTCCAAAAAACTCCATCTCGTCAGGGAGAATCTGGCCAGATCAGGACAAATAAATAAGACCCAAACCAGAATCCCTGTTGGTTGAGGGCATGTGTAACCCACCCAGAACCCATAGCCCACCAAAATATAATTACCAAGACGTGTTCCCGTCAAACCCAGATTGGCAAAACAGTCAATATAGCAACCTTAAGAAATCACATGTTTGATGATGGCTCGGCAGCCACTGAGAGTATAGCATAAAAAAAAAAAAAGACCTAGGACAATGTTAAGCAATAACCATAAAAAAAATGCCCACCATTGAATCATAGTAATAAAGAATGACCAAAAGATAAATCAAAAATATCCCAAGAACCTGAAGCTCTGTAGAGACTACAAAAAAAGAGAACAACAAATTATTGATAATAGAGCGACAGCATATCGACTACTAAAACAATGCACTCAGTCTTTGCCAGCAATACAAAACCAGCATGAAAAGCTTAGCAAAAATTCCGCAAAAAGCAATGAAGAAGTAGTTATCAAAAAAAGAGAGTAGAGAAAAAAAAAACCTGTTACAGGATAGCGTTCTGTCGACAAATTCAAGGTGTCTTCTGAGAGTGTTTCCCAGATGGCTTAGTTGTGTTCCATAGTGGATACAAAGATGTGGGAGCTTCTTTATTTGGCGTATGGGGGGGCATCCGATCCGCCCTCCGGATGAGTTCCAATTCTTTAAGGAGTTGTTCACCCTCTGCAAAGGAGGTGAAGGGAAAACTCTTTCCCTGAAGCTGAAAGATCAATTTTAAAGGGAAAGCCCACCGATATTTGATCTTGTGATCGATCAAAACTTGTAATAGGGGTTTAAGCGCCCTCCTGCGTTGAATAGTAAATGGCGTGATATCAGTGAAGATTTGTATCGGATGGCCTTCCATCTCAATGTGATCCATGTCCCTGGTTACTTTCAACAGGGCTTCTTTCGTAGTAAAGTAGTGAGGCTTGGCGATTACATCTCTGGGTGGGCCATCCTGCCTAGGCGCCACTAGAGCCCTGTGCGCCCTGTCAATTACAAAGTGTGATTCTGGTAAGTCAGGTAAGAGATCTTGCAGGAAACGCCGCACAGCCTCTGTAACATCTTTCACTGATTCAGGGAGGCCCCTGATCCTAAAATTATTTCTCCGAGACCTGTTTTCCAAATCATCAAGCCTAAGCTGCAAGTCCTCAATCCGATCATGTAAGACTGAAATTTCCTTGGAATTTTGGTTAACTTGTGTCACCGTTTCATCCACTTTTTTCTCAAAAATATCAATTCTGGTGCCCAGATTCTGTAGGTCTTGGCGCAATTCAGATGCAAGAGTCACAGTGACCTTGGCCAATTCTGTTTGTAACAATTCCGTCAAATTAAGGTACAATCTACTCTCCGCCACAGGGGTTAAGATGTGAGAGCTTTGAGAAGACAAGTCCTCTCCCTGTACAGGCCGAGAGCCCTGCATCACAGGCA
>NC_092870.1:2751077-2769742 GCF_032062135.1 Pyxicephalus adspersus | reverse complement strand
CCAGCTGTACCTGTGGGTGAATTCTGCTCCTTCTCCATTAATGCAGAGCCTGCAGCCACGTGCATGTCCCGGGGAGACGCCATCTTGGAAGCCGGCCGCTGGGACTATGAGCGGGGATTGCGGTCTTTTGACATAATCCCCGACTTACCTTCTTTTTTCACACTTGTAGATAAACCTCTCAGGTGCTGAAAGTGACTATTTTTGGTAAATAGAAGACAACAGAAGAAGAAGACAAGAACAGCCAAATGCGGAGCTACGCATAGGCAGAGAGCTGTTCCAAGGACGCGAGTGATGCCGAGACTACAATTACCGGCATTACTTACGTCTATAGAACAGAACAAGCTGCTGCGCCATAGACCTGAGTGATGCCGGGAATTGTAGTAGCAGCATCACTCGCTGCAATACGTAGTGGCGGGCAGGCCAGATGCAGTTAATTTTCTGAACTCTTTGGGGGGCCAAACAAAAGGACCTCTCGGGCCAGAGTTTAACACCCCTGATTTAGGGGGTTCAAAGAGTCCCCCTTACCGGGGCTTAGACTGATGAACCAAGTGTTTACTTAACTGATAAAACTAGAAGAGTCCTAAGGGGTAATTATTATGCACTTAATGAGACTTTGAGTACTTTCACTACATGACTCCAATGCCATGTTGCAGGGTCAGCATTTTTCGGTCAAATGCAAGACTCATAAAGGTGTGTCTAAGGGTTTGCTATGATTATTGTCTTTTATGAGTCTCTCTTCAGTCAAGTCTTAGGATGTGTAGTGAGAATAATTTTCCTTCGGAAGCTTTCTCAGTAGTGGTGGCCAAAGGTCTGGCTTTGCTCAAGTAGGGACTGGGTGTGCATGGAGGAAAGTTCCAAAAAGAGGAATTGCATAAAAGGCCATATTCAATTTTGTTTAGACTCCTGTTTAGACTTCCTCAGGACTTGGCACTGGGGATGAGCGAGCAAATTTATTAAATTTGGTCTTGCAGCGAATTGGGGTGTTCTCGCTTATCAAACATGTAGGCGAGAACGGCCTTTGTAAATTTGGTCATCGAGACCGAATTTTTGGGACCTGCAAAACCAATCAGTTGCGTTCATGTGTCTTTGACTACATGGCTACAGCGATCATGTTCTTTCAGACTTAGCATCATTTGGGGCAAATGCAAGACCCTTGTTTAAATGTGTGTCCAAGGGTTTATTATCTCCATTGTCTCTCTTTGACTATAGATTTTGGTGAAAATTTTCACATCTATATACAATGGCACACATCAAGCCAAATCATTTTGAGGGTTTATAGGTCCCGCCTTCACCAGGGTTTAGTACTGATGAACAAACTGTGTACTAGAAGACTATTTGGTAACACAAGTTGCTGCTGTCTTTTTACTTTATGGATAGGAAAGCTGCAGGGGGATCTCTATAAGGCTATACATGAATGTTTCATATGAATCTTAACTGTTGTCAAGAGTTCTACTTAGTTACTGACCTCCAAAGTCTGGCCGCAATCGGATGTCATAGCCCTTCAGCAACTTGTCCACTGTTTTCTTCACAGCTGAGATATTCCCAGAAGGTGGGCTGAAAAGTAAAATAATAAATACAAATTATAAAAGCAAGTGGATTCAATATGTCCTTTGTGCAAGCAAAATTAAACAATTTCATAAAGTAATACTACCATAAACCTGGACATATGTTAAAAACACACATTATGAAGAGACCACCACTAAGTCACTATTATGAAAACCAAACGACAGTAAGACAAGAAAATCTGGAGACACCAACCACAAAAAACATGCACCTTTCCAGGCCATATAACTGCTACCAGCTGCAGGTGTCTGGCTCCCCCAAGACCCAACATCCCCCTGGATATCCACCTTAACAAGAACTCAAACAGCACCACTTCAATTTATTAGAAATGAACACAACAACTTCCTGCCAGTTACATGACCCTTCCCATCCTTGCAGGATTAAATACATCCGAGGAGGGGCCATGTAAGCCGCAGGATGCTCTTGTGTGCATTCCAAAAAGTTTTGAGATCATACCCCAAGTGTGCTCTGTGACGTTATCACCAAACTAAAATTATTACAGGAACAGCTGCTGGGAGCTCAGTTTTAATTAGGATTGGGAGGCCCCCAGAACTGCATTTCCAAAAACACCTTTTGTGTATGAGCAGGCTCTTCAGAATCTAGGTAGCAGTATTGTTTTATTAAAAATAGAATTTCTAATACCATAGGAAAACGTGTATGTATTGCAGATATGCATATGGCTATTCTCATATGCTAATGATTCTATAGATCATTTTGACGCACAATGGTAACCACTGTTAAATAATTTTGTTTCATCATGCACATTGCTTGGGTTTTGTGAGGCTGTTAAATTATACAGTTCCAATGCCCAAGCAATTTTCAGCTCTAGCTGAAGTGAAACTTCATATTGGACAACTAATTATAACATAAGGGCACTGAAAAAAACTTCTGGGCCTCACTTTCAGAACAGTCTTGTACCTAAATAATGCATATATTACATGTTGGAAATGATGAGAACTTTCATGCTGACCTACTGCAAATATTTAGTAGTTGGTCACATTCAACTAGACTTGTTCTGTAATTTTAAAAAGTTTTTACCAATTTAAGCCTTGGGCTCAGCCTATTTGGATGAATGTCAATGAGTTGGATGAGTAGCTAATGAGTAAGATCAGTAACCAAAGGGTTGGATGAGTAATTAATGAGTTGAATGAGTAGCCAGTGACTAGGATGGATAGCCAATGAGTTGAATGAATAGCTATTGATTAGGATAAGTATTTAAAGGGTTGGATGAGTGATCAATTAACTGAATGAGTAACCAGTGACTAGGATAAATAGCCAATGGGCTGGATAAGTAGTGATGTGGATTTTATGATTTTTTTATAAGAAGGAATCATAAAATATACTATATACAAGGCTTTTGCCTCATACTAACAAATGACTTTGTATCACCTACATCTTGTGTTTTTCCACATTGTCTCAAAGGGTGAGACTTCTGGACTCTAAACCTTTGTGACTTCTCAACATCAAGTTTGTGACCAACAGACCATTGTTCTACCATATGTACAAACATTGTAAATCTTTTTATAGTTAGGAACTCATGATAGTGCCAATTGTTTATTGACACCTAAAATCCATACATAGACATTATTCATGGAAATAAGTTCAAAGAAAAAAGGTTAACTGTTCCTATACTGTGCTAAATGTATTAATTTTATTGTTTGCTTTGAAAGGTAGAAACTCCCATTCTGGGCTGCTAATCATTTTGCAGTTATAAACTCATGCACAAGGTAAAAACTTTAGAACAATAGCCACATTTGATTGTTCTCCCACATGTACCAATAAAAGCAACGAATAGCAAAAAGTTTCTGTTCCTTTAAGAAGGGAATGCATTAAACTATAACAGTAGCTAATGAGTCGGATATGTAGCTAATGAGTAGGATGGATAGCCAAAGGGTTGGATGAGTAGCCAATACGTTGAATTAGTAGACAATGAATTGAAAAAGTTGCCACTGAATTGATTGAGTAGTCAATGAGTAGGACAAGTAGCTAATGAGCAGGAAGAGTAGCTAAAGATATGGATGAGTAGCCAATGAGTTGGATGAGCCACAACTGAGTTGGAGAGGTTTATGCCATAGGAAAACCTCTCAGTGGTCTGCAACCATGGGCACACAAAAACATACCCTGTGGCGCCAGTGACATTTATAGTACTAGTATATATTAGAGCCCTGGACTCTGGGATGAGAAGGAAGGTACTGGGTGGGCCTTTCTATTTCATCCTAAGTACACCCCTAAGTTTGGGCTATAGAGGGCGTTTTCCGAGGTAGATGGAATAGCAGCAGGTAGGCTGCTAACAAGCCTGTATAGGAGCAAATCAGCTAGGAAGCTTGTGTTGCCTTGTGATGAAAAGCTGCTGATGCTGAATTTTTCATTACTATTTGGACGTTAAAATTTGTTGCTAAAGACATTTCTAAAAAAAAAAGGACTGTTCAGTGGATCCAGAGGACTCTGTGATCTTTACAGGCGGATGTAGGCTGCCTTTACATTTCTGTTTGATTTGATTGCTGCAAGGAAGCTATATTGTTTTGAAAAAAATAAAGATACTGTTAAGTTAAACAAACTACTTGGTGTGCTTGCTGCAAAGGCTAATCTCCCTAATATCACACATTGAACCATCAGACTACACATTGTAACTTTGCTTTAAGTCACAAGGCAAAAGCATGAGCTGATCTTTTAGGCATTTGGGAATGCAGCCAACAACTGCACAGGTACCAAAGTATGCATAAGCAGGATGACCAGCATCTTAATTTTTTTTCATAGGTTACACTCTACTTTTGTTCATTGACAAACATTTCAAAACCACACTTGCTATTATGTTTACTGGTTTGTACAGCATAGCAAAAATTTTTAAAAAGTTAACACAACAATTAGATCATTTTATAAAAATATGGACATTTTGTCACACTTACCTCTTCCTCAGACACCTCTCTCCTATCAGGAAATAGCCTTTTAATCATCCCTGGCTATTTAGCTAGCTCAAACACAGCACTCAGTGTTCATGCAACGTGTCTGCCCTAGTGCCAAGCCCCTAGCTCTTCTGAGCAAGTTCCTGTACACCTGTTGGGTAATTCAGTGTTTCCCCTGTCCAGCTCCTGTTTTAACCCTGTTTCCCAGTCTGTTGTTTCCCAGCCTTATCCCTTGTGCTGTTCCAGTGTTCCTCTCTGTCTATGGTTGTTCCTGTGTCACCTGTGCCTCCTGTTGCTTCCGGTGTTCCCTGTGTCCCCAGTGGCCCCTGTGTCACTGGTGTCTATTTCCTGGATCCCTGGTATTTGACCCCTGGCTTGTGACCTGACATCTCTTGCATGCTGCCTGCCTTGACCCCGGCCTTCCTTGACAACTCCTCTGCTTAGTGATTTAATACCGTGTGTCTTCCTGCTCATCCTGGTGTGCCCAAGCACCGCAGCCTGGCCATAACCAGCAGCTGGTTTACAATAATATTATGACAACACTGTTTCTGTTTTAACCTCCTTGAATGAAAATAATTACTTGGAGTGTCAAAGCACTTAGATCACCCCAAAAACTACAAAAGTGCTCTACCATCTAAAAAAAACTCAATGGTGATATAGCGATCCTACAGGAAACTCACCTGTCATCAGCACACTTTTAGTTGCTGCGTAAGCTGTTGGTGGGGAAAGTATGGTAAGTGTCTGCACAAGGAACCAAAGCAGAAGTCATGATATTTGTGACCATGCCAACACCCTTGCGCATAGACTTTCCAGCACTCTCAGCAACAGTCCATGCACCAGCAGGCTGAAGAGGGGCCATCATGGGGCAAGATTAACCACTCTGTTACCCCTTGCTCAACACACCATCACAGGTGGACTGCCACCACGTGCTTAGATGGAAGCATGCATCGTTACCCTTTGCAACCACAGTTATGCTTCTGCATTTTTAATACTCTCTGTGTCACCCACTGCCACTCCAGACAGGGATGTCTCAGCAATCATGTTTATAGTAGTGTTTTCGGGTTAGCAGGTTACACTATTTCTACTTAGAGCATTCATGAATTCAGCTTACACTTTTTATAGTGTTTAATAAGTAAAAACATACAAAAACAGTGCATAAACAAATACAGGAAAATAAAGACTAATCTAAGAACAATAACAGAACTATAGCAGAAGCGCAAAAAAAAGGGAAAACTGTGAAATAATACTTAGGTAGAGTTGGTTTGCCTTGGTCCAGGTTGCTGTGTAAAGTCCAAGTTATTAGTCAGAGTCACTGGGCTCCCTGCAGTGCTCAATGTGTCAGTGCCATTGTCCTTAGCAACAAGATGATTTCAGTGAGAGCTCCCTCTGTTAGGCTTACATGGCATCTTCTATGCCAACAACAGAGATGGAACTAATACAACAATCCCATGATAGCCAGGTGGGGGCTGTCCCGGGGGCTGTGTCCACATTGGTTATGATGCTCTGTGGACACTTCCAAAATGCCCTTGTTCTAGCCATCATTAATAATTTCATAAGTACAGGTTTTATAAAAATGCCAACTTATGGCTCGCCAGAACAGAATAAATATGGTTTCCAGGCTTTCCTGAGGCATAGGAGAATAGTTATTGATCTCAAATTGCTCATTATAATGATCCAGCTACAAATCAGCCATCTACCACTTTATACAGAATGGCATATTTGCAATATAAAGATTATTAATAAATGGGTTTCAGAATACAGTTCAGAGTTCAATAAGAGGCCACTCAACTATCCTTATCTGAGTTTTATGACACATGGAGACACAAAACTTCAACTTTTACAATGTGTGTTGTAAATAGAGGGTCTGGAAGGATGCTGGTTGTCAGATCAAGACATATCATCCTTTCCTTTATCTCACTGTAAATAAAACCTAATTAGTATCGCTGATGATATAAGTGACAACCCTAGATTTGAATGTTAGGATGTAATAATATTGCCTACATTGCAAATGTTATGATTTCAATCTGCAACTATGTTGTAAACCTGTAAATGCAATTCAATTGTGTTGTACATATATGAGCATTCACTGCAATGACTTGTCTATAAGAAACTTTAATAGGAAAAGTAAACTCTCCTCTGATTACAAATAGGAATGCATCACTTTATTTGATAGTAATTAAGAATGTTGCATGCTGTGTTAGGACTAAAGCTACGTACACACGTCAGATTTTGATCGCCCGATAATCGGCATCGGCCAATTATCGGGCGAAAATCTGCCGTGTGTACAGTCGGTGTCGTCCATCGTCCGGACGACCGACCTGCCGGATCCACGGACGATGGACGACAGCCGATCCTAATGAAAGGGAAGGGGAGAGCGCGCAGCAGGGTGCCGCTCCGTCGCTCTCCCCCTCCCCTCTCCATAGAGCATGAACGGTGCTGTATGTACAGCACCGTTCATGTATCGTGCACTCCCTTGTCGTTGGAAAGGATCGTGAAAGATCCTTTCCAACGACAAAAATTGGAAGTGTGTACGCAGCTTTAGGGTTAGGGTTGAGTGGTTGGGACTTTTTCCTAATGGGTGGATGCCCACCCCTCATAACGATGACCGGCATCTGATCCTGATAAGGAAGGGCTGTCTGCGTCCTCGTAGCCAGGGATACCAGCAATGCACACTCCCCCTATTAATCATGTAGCTGTTGGCTGCACGTAAGAGTTTATTGCCTGTCTGATTGTCTATCACATAGAGCCCAATCCCCAGATGTGGGAGTGGCAATACATAGCCACGAGGGACGCCAGCAGAGGAAAGGGCCAGACCATTTAAAAACCTGACACAAGGAGAGCATACTAAGGATCAGCAGGGAAACACTATCCTGGAACCAAATCCTTATAGGACAGGGTACTGGTCAGTGGACATTTTGCAATCAATAGGGCATGCTTCTATAGGAAGGAAAATATTTGAATAAGGGTTATCTACAAGGCATACAGAAAATAGGCTGACCATTGAACAAATTTTTTATACTGTGGTGAACTTTGTAGTTTAAATCATAGATTATATGTAGCAACTGTTTTTTTTTCTAAAATATGAAATGATAATTTCATGACTATAGTTTAACTGTTTAATATTAATCTGTTACTAAGTCTATGATAGGCTTAAGCATGAGGGTTTTCATAGGATTTATTGATTTATATGAAATAGTATATTCAGTAGCACTAATTAGATATGACTACATTGATTGCCCCCTCTCTTTGTGCTCTAGTCCCTTTTGAAACAAATCGTCCACCTAACATTGGAATACGTATGAATATAGAAAATTACTAGTTTGGAAACGATTGCATTGATATGTGAGAATTTATGTTAAAATCCAAAATGGGGATTAATTAGTTAATTGATAGTGTCTGATGCACACTCACAGCTAAAGGTATATTAATGAAGGGTTTCAAAATCCTCACTTGTTTGGCTTGTCACTAAGGTGTAAAAATGCAATCAAAGTAAGCTGTTAAAGTTAATTAGCCTTTTTCATTTTAATCTGAAGCCTGTACCAACCTGATATAGGATACCTACATTGATGGATCATGTGACTCATTTATCCAGAAAATAGACATCTCTATTGATAGCAGTAAGTGCTCTACATGTCAATACAATATTTGCATTAAGATAATGCTGAGTTGTTATAATGAATATGTAAATGTCTGTATTCAATAGGCTAATGAACTCCTGATGAAGCGGACTTTGTTCTGAGAAACCAGTTGATATATCATTAGCCTATTCATTATGTACTAACCTCTGGATTTATTATGTACCTTTTGGATTTTTGTGATGTTTTAAGAATTATAAATGAATAAATCATTGGATTATTTCTAAATATATTGTTTGAGGTGTTCAAAAAAATATTATATGCTTTAAAAGTCCCAAGGCCAATGACCCAGCCAAAGAAAGTGTCTTGCAATGTGTTGGGTTAGCACAATTTAATATCAGTTATGTCTCACCAACAATAATGCTTTACCAGTATATACTGGTATATGTATACCATATATGAGGTCATCCTAAAGGAATGCAGCATATCCTGTAAGGTTTAAGGATAATTATGGGTCAGTACTGGTCAAACACCAGCCATTGTCTTAGTTCCTTCCTGAGTAGTTAAAAACACAGTGCCATACCTAATGAAGGAGTCTTGACCAGAGCTTGCTGGATGCAACATGTTTCTTTGATCATCTGCCAAGTTATTGATTTCCAGTTGCTGGATGCAACATGTTTCTTTGATCATCTGCCAAGTTATTGATTTCCAGCAGAATCTTTGGGTGAATTCAGTTTTCTTCCGCAGCTAAGTATCTTTTGTTACCGCTTATTAATTGTTATTACAGTATTGCATTGTTTTGTCTATCTTATTAAATAGTATAATCATTCAAGTCTTTGTGTTATCTCTCTTTGTACACTTCAAATTGAACCCATCAATATTTGCATAAACTGTCACAAATTATATCCGTGACATAACACAATGTTAGATTGAAAGGGGTGTGGCATATTCTAACCATTTGCATTAATCTAAAGGAGCTATCTTGAGTACATTTGATATCTGATAAAGGGACATTTATGATCCTGGTCTGTTTTAAAACAAAGACAACATAATTTTTTTATTTTAAGGGGAGATCAAGAATTATTGTTATCCCCAATATCACAATAATACACAAAAAGCTGGTGTATTCTGTTGTGGAGAAAAAGCATGACAATTCAACAGGCAGATGGGCCACCATCCACCTACATTTTCCTTTGTCTCCGCTACAGCTGATAGCAGTATATAGACCAAATCAAGACAACCAAACCTTCTATTTGAAATTAACTCAAATACTCCTCAGTACCATTTGTTGAAGGGGACTTCAACGCTGTTCCCAATGGTTTTGAGGATCGTAGACCGACTCTTAGAAGATGTAACACCTCCAACCACAACGATTCTCACTTTGAGAATTTTTTGTCATCCACTGGACTGGTAGATAAACTCGCATCCCTTTGAACAAGACTTTACCCATCATTCCACAGCTCATTCAACTCTATCTAGGATAGATTTTATCTTACTATCCGATACATTGCTATCTAGATCGGCTGATGCCAAAATTCATCCTATAATGATTTCTGATCGTGTTCCAGTCTCCTTTATTCTTCTTGAGGATCATCTTTATAAACCAGATTTTGTGTGGTACTTTCCCTCCTGCCTAGCAAAGGATGAGAATTTACATCTTCAATCTATCTACACAAGTTGTAAAAGGACTGAAACAGGGATGTAGGAGACACTGGTAGGGATAAGCAAGAATGCCTCTGGCATTCTCACGAAAATTTTTTCGAACTTCCGAAGGTTTCGTGGAAAAAGGAAATTAAAACGGGAGGATTTCTAGAGCTGCATGGTTAATTAACCTCTAGTGCCCTGGGGATCGTACACTCCTCTCAATGAATGCAGCCCCAGCTGCAATCATTGAGAAGATGCCCGGCAAAGGAGAACCTCCTGACATTGTAATATAACTATCTCTTACAAATGATATATTTGTTAGATACAAATGTATCATTTGTAAGAGATACTTATATTACAATGTCAGGAGGTTCTCCTGTCTGGGCATCCTCTCAATGATTGCAGCTGTGGCTGTATTCGTTGAGAAGAGCGTGTGATCCCCGGGGCACTAGAGGTTAATTAACCTCTAGTGCCCAGGAATAGCAGAGGATTTTAAGGGCTGCATGATGCAGCCCTGGAAATCCTCCTGTTTGGCGAGAGCTCGACCTCTAGGCGAATCAGAAGGCCGTTCTTGCTTACATTTTCGGTAAGTGAGAAAGGCCCAATTCGCCGCTGGATTAACTTATTATTTTTGCTCGCCCATCCCTATACACTGGACCTCCCTATCTCAAAAGCAAGCAATTATAGGCCAACATTTAATCGATTTTATTCCCTCTCTCCGTCCCTGCTGTGGTATTGGTCTGCATACTATACCATTCTAAGAAAGGATCTTGATTGGTCTAGATGCTCAAACCAGGAAGCCACTGATGAAAAAAAAATGCTATTTGTTCCTGATGAAGCGGAGTTTGCTTCATGAAACGCCTTGAACATTTAATGCCTACTAACACACACTAGACCAACTATGGAACTGTAAAGACTAATTTTATGAATATTTTTAAATGCAGTTTTGAATAAATAAATGTTTTAGAATATGCCTATGAAACACAAATATTTTGTTTGGTTGAGTGCCTTAAAAGTCCCCAAATCATCCCCTTCTGTCTGTTCAAATTGTTAAAATAGGGATGTGGCATGTGATTTAAATTTGATTAAGAAAAATGAGTTGTCCATATTGTTTTATATATAAATTTCCAACAATAAATAAAGTACTGGTAGATGGATTACGAAAATATTAATGCGTCACATAAATCCGACTCAAAACTGTACTGGGGCTCAGCTAAAGCAGTTCAACGAGGCAATATCATAGTCCACTGTTCGACCCTTCGCAAGAAAACCATGCAAAATAATATTGACACCTGTAATCAGGCTAGAGCAGCTTATAATTAATATAAATCCTCCTTACTTCCTGCAGATAGAGACATCTGGAAACAAGCCAAACAAGTTTGTGATGTACGTATTACAATTTAGATTGTATAAAGAAGTAGAGTTCTTGAACATTTAAAGCCAACAATTTACCAGATTTATTGCCGAAATAACGGCAATAAATCTGGTAAATTGTTGGCTAACCTAGCTAGAGGATATTGTTAATCAAAACCAGTGATGACATTATGTGATACAACAGGATTGATCCATCGCTCCCCTAGGGATCAAGCGATCCGCCAATGCCAAAGGACCAGATGGTTATACAAATTAGAGAACCTAGCTGACACATTAGCAAATTTATATAATACTCTATATCTCGACCAATCCTACCTTCCTTCTGGTCATTTAGCCTATATCTTCATTCATTTAGCCTATTCTTCATGAAAAACAAAAGGGTTCTATGGATTTGGGATCATACCCTTTATATATCAATATCCCTTATTAACCAGAATGTGAAAATATTTCATCTAAGGTGCTGGCCTATCACTTATAGATGCAACCTAGTCTGGTTTTGTGGTGGGTCGGTCCATCCGCAAATTGTTGGAGCAGGCTAGGTTGTCAGATGCTTTCTCCCTGTCGGCGGCCCTTTTGGCTTCATTTAGTTATGTCGAGATTTGGGTTTCGGGGCCACCTTCTCTCCTTCCTAAGGGCTATGTACTCCTCTCCAAAAGCACAGGTACATTTAGTTGGAGTACTCCCTGCATAGAGGCACAAGACAGGGCTGTCCCGTCTCCCCTCGAGTCACACTCGGGAATACCGCTAGGGGGGTTTAAGGGGTCCTCATTAGCCGTACTGAAGTTAGAGCCAAACTATTCACAGATGATGTAATACTCCAATGAATAATCCAAATACTCATACGAATAATCAAAAAAAAGATCTAATAAACCTTTTTGAACATATAAGAATATATGGGCAATTCCCTGGCTTCCATATAAATCAAACCAAAATTGAGATGCTCTTCCTAAATCATAATTGCCCTTCAACTTTATTATCTTGGCTAACCCACACTGGTGTTAAGGTTGCCCAAAATACTATTAAGTATTTGGGAATACATGTCTCCAGAAAAGTGCAACAAATTTACAATTTAATCTATGCTTCACTTGTCAATAAGATTTTGTTGGAACTTACTGCTTGGAAAAACTTACCTCTGCCCCTTAGGGTAGATGCCATCTGATTAAGATAAGCTTTTTCAATCAGGGACACCATACTTGCCTTTAAGAAGGGAAGAAGAAAGATGAGACTTTTAGTCACTCGCGATACCTACCTTTCAGGGTTAGACCTGCAAGGATCCACTCAACAAGTATTTCACCAATGACATATTAAGGGAAAAGAATTACCTGGAGATTTATTTGATCAAGAACTGGGTCGCTTCCTTACCTTGCAAGTATTAAGTAACAAACTGTCCTCCCAAACATCCCTGATGCACTCATTATACTACTTATAACTAACTAATACAATTAATTATGTTCATGAGTTGCGGATTATTCAGAGGTGCTACGCCACAATCGTTATGATAATGTAAGGTACTTACCCCGCCAGAGATCCCGCGTTGCCCGGGCCACCGCTGCTCTGCTCACAGCGTGTCCCCTCTCTCTGGCAGAGGGATCCTTCCCGGCCGAACGGCATCCCCAGCATCCCTGCAGACATGCACAGTGCTGCACGCACCTTCAGCATTCCTGTGGGCGTGCACAGCACTGCACGGCTCAGGGGTCCTGCTGTAAGAGACGCGCCTTTTGTACCCCCCGAGGTATGTATAGTTTGAATTCCCTGCAGCCAAATCGGGCGCAAGGGATTTATTATTCAGTATGTTTCTTCCAATCCAATAGCGCCAGGTGGGTTGGGCACTCTGCCCATTTATTGAGACCCTGTCATTAGCACCCTTGCCCGTTAAAGCCTCTGTGTTATAGTGTGCTTGGGTGCGTTGTATGTTGGATTACCTTTTTGACCTCTGTTGTCTTGTCATCAGCTCAGACTTATTACCAGCAGCGACCCGGTCTGATTATTGACTTTGCATGAACTCTGCCTGCCCTGACTTGGAATGGTCCCTGACTACACCTTCTGCATCATCCTTTTAAACCTCGCTTATCGGCTTGACCTTTGGTGTTTTGACCTCGGCCTGTACCTGCATTACGGAATAATGTTTGTTCAAAGGATACCCCAGAGTTGGTTGTGATTTGTGTGCCCAGGCGCATTCTTGATAATTTAAAGATCAATACAAGGATTTTTAACTGAAACTCTGGACAGCACCAATGTACACAAATAGGGGGGATGAGCTTGATATAGAAGATGTAATTGACTAAATTTTACAGGGTTATCAAACAATATTGAAAATAATGATTAACGTAAATCATCATGTAAAACTGCGGGAAAACCAAAAAATCCAAAACGTACAAAAAAAAAATAAGTTTCATTTGATTGTTAAACAGATCCTACCTTTTCTTCTCAGACATTCCAATGTTAACAAAATACAATCGGCATTTACCAACTTTTTTTGGCAGGGTAAGACCCCTCATATTGCAAGGCTTAAATTATGCAAGAGTAAGGACTGTTTTGATTTAAATCTTCCTGTTATTAGGAAATATATTATAGCATGTCTCTTATGACATGCCAGAGACTGGTGGCATTACACCAGATACTACACTGATATTACTTTAGAATCGGCAGTTGTAGGCTCGTGTTCATCACTGGTAGCACTTCTACATTCTTCCCTATCTGCTATTCTTAAACATCCCCTGAGAAACCTGCTTTTCAGGGGCACTTTGGTAGCATGGAGGGAGAGAAAGAAAATGTACAGGGTTTTCCATACTATTTCACCAACTCTACCCATACACACTTGTCCCTATTTCCCGCAGGGATCTCAGTTTAAGGCCTTGCAACTTTGGAAATCCAGTGGAATCACAGAATTGGCTCACGTGATAGAAGATCAGCTACTGCCCTTTTCCATACTAAGCCCAAAATATGCACTGCCCTTACACCACTCCCTTTTTTTTTTTTTTTGTATTCAACTAAAACGCACAGTATTTCTGACAACTTCTACGACACGTTTGTTAAAAAAACATCTTTGTATATTTGCCAGTAAGAAATGTGTTATGCAAAATTGGCTTAGCTCATTGTATCCTGCTCTTAACCAGCTTCTACAAATCCTGCGTCGTTGATGCCTATAGATAAGACTGAGGCAACATAACATATTGATGTCACGGCAGATACCATGAATACTCGGGAGACTGGAGCCTCTGTGCTATCTGCACGTTTGGCGGAGGTGTGAGCTAGGTACAGGTACAGAGTCTAAGGAACCGCCTGGTGTTCACCAGAGCACCCCACAAGGGATGATGGGCTTTGCTGAAGGTGGCTCCTAGGTTGCGGCCCTCAGACACACCTGTGCAGATGGCAGCTGACTGCAGAGGAAACTGGAGTGTAGTCCAAATTTGTCAGGCAATTTCCGAAACAGGAGCAGGTCAGGGCAGGCACGAACTAGCGTAGCCAAAAACAAGCCGAAGTCAGAACCAGGGAATCGGTAAATAGCAACAAACACAAACTGGAGCTTCAGGTAGGAAACCAATTGCAAAGCAAGGCGTGTATGACTGAGCACAGCATTATACAGAGGTTAACAGGCAGGCTGGGTGGGGGGGGACTGGTTAAACAGGTGCTATATAACCAGCAGGTCAAATCCGGCGACGCCTATGTCTCCAAGGTCTGGGCAGAACAGCCTGAAGCAAGGTAAGACAAGCATCTATGCAGTGCATGAAGGTGGACTACAAGTCCCAGATCAACTATGTTGCTGATCTGTGACACTTGATACCCACCCTTCGAAGTATTTCAATTTTGCACCAGATAGGGAGCTGGATATTTCCAGCGTCCCCAAGAGGGGTCTACCAGGCCATGGACGCATTAACCCCCCTGGCAGTAATACCAAGTGTGACTCGTCCCCCGTCGTCCTGCTGGTCCCCGCAAGCCCTGGGGAGACGTCCTTCTCCTCCGATCTCCAGCCGTGCAATGCAGAGACAATCTCAGGGGTTTCCCGGTGACGTTGGTGCAGGTGGAAGGATCGGCGGGAAATTCAAATAATTTTGTATTGGATTCAACAAAAAAATAGCTGTATTGAGTCCAATACAAACAAATCGTCATTAAATAGGCTTTCCCCTTCAATGACAAATAGACAAAAAACAATTGAAAAATAGAAATGAATCCAAAAAATTATTTGGCAAAGCAAAACAGAAAAATTTGAAAATGGCACTTGTCATCCATTCCACTGCCTCTGGTTCATCTAAGAAGCAAGGACCAGCCGGTCAATCTGGGAGTGAAACAATTGGCAAGGAAAAGGTGGCCAAAAAAGAGGGTAAATCCACAATACTGCGAAAAAAACGCTGTAACTCCATCTTTGGTTGCTGCAAGGTGGAACGGAAACCCCCATCTGTAGCGTAGACCTTCAGCCCTCAAAACTTCCATTAGGGGCGAAGGGCCCTCATCAAAGCCAGCGTATGGCGGGATAGGTCCTGCATATTCATTATGGGCGAATCCTGAAACAAATGTCTTCCTTTAGAGGGAAAGACATTAATTTGCATACAACATCCCTCACTCTGCTAGTTTACAGGTCAGTCAGTTTTGTCAAGATCCCACCACTCATTCTTAATTTACCATTTTCTTTTGCTAAGAGCACACATTATTATCATACAGTATTTATATAGCACCATCATATTATGCAGTGCTGTACAAAGTCCATAGTCATGTCACTAACTGTCCCTCAAAGTAGCTCACAATCTAATGTCCCTACCATAGTCATATGTCATTAATGTAGTCTAAGGTCAATTTTTTTTTTTAAGGAGAAGCCAATAAACCTCACTGCATGTTTTTGGGATGTGGGAGGAAACCAGAGTACCCAGAGAAAACCCACACAGACACGGGGAGAACCTGCAAACTCCATGCAGATAATGTCCTGGCTGAGAATTGAACCTGGGACCTAGCGCTGCAAAGGCCGAAATGCTAACCCCTGAGCCACCGCGCGCGGGGGTTAGCATGTCAGCCTTTGCAGCCACCGCGCACATCATGAAATAAATCTATATGAAAACACTGAAAGGGTAAACTGGCTTTTGAAAAAGGGCATCAGCATCAATAGCATCTTGAACCAAGCAGAGGGTTAATGAAAGTTAATATTTTTTTTTCAATTTATTTTTAAATCCTAAAACTTCATTAACCTGTCAACTTCATTGACCTTGCAACATATACAGCAACGTAATGAAACAAACAGATCCTTCAACTAATCTATCCAGCCTTTCTCTAGAAGGCTATATGGCAAGGCTGATGTCGTTTGATTTTGGACGTATATGGGATGAACCAACTGAGTGGAAAAGATAATTGAAAAGTAAAGAAAGAAATAAGAAGAGGACAGTCATAATAAGTCATAATAAGGTAGGAGGATACAGTCATGGAAAGTATGAACACAGCTTTATAAAGACTTATTGACTAGATGGCACTTAAATATTAGTATTGTTATTAACATTGACAGCTATACTTTAAGCAACCTTAAGCTCATTTAAGTACAATGAGTTTTGGTGTGAACTGTAGAAAGTTTAAGAACCATTAGCTCAGCCTTCCAGAACCTTTTTATCCTAACTTTCAGGTCTTCAGAGAACTCCTGCTTTAACACTGGTCAACAAACATTTTCTTGCCAAACAGATTAAAGTCATTCTAGGTTATGTTTGATGCACAGATTCCAAATATGGTATTGGTTTTACTATATTGGCTCTAGTTTTTTAAATAATGACCTCAATAATAACCTTATAGAAAATTAGTGAAACATGAAAATTATATAAAATTAAACTAAATATGCCTACATATACAAAATTAAATTTTTGAAATACTTAATGTTAATATATTCTATATTCAGTATATTTACAGAACTAATCACAAAGAAGTAATTGAAAAACTCTGTGTGATTTCCCTTTATGCTGATGTTCAGGACAATCACGTTGAAGGCTCCAGCAGTAGTCTGCCATCATGTGTCTATCCCATCTGCCCTAATACCTTTATTCCACCTTTATATCTTGACAGAACCTCTCCCCTTGTTCCTCACTGAAATTGCCAAGGTTTTCTGGAAATTTTTGCAAATGGCTATGGAGATAGTGTACCTTTATGCTCATAGTAGCACCCAAATTTTTAAAGTTTGAGAGTAAGTTTTATACCAGTTCTTAATACTTTTGTGCTTTACGGTTACCCAAGAAGTTCTTGACAGCCATTACATAGCCAGGCAGAACCTTCAGTATCAGTCATGTAACTTGTGAAATTTGAATCATTTATCAGTTTCCGAATCTGGGGTCCATCAAAGATTCCTGCTTTTAATTTTTCAGTACTAAATCCAGGGAAGAATCTACAAATGTATTTGAAGCATTCACTGTCTCTGTTCAGAGCTCTAACATACTGCTTCATTAATCCCAACTTTATGTGTACTGGAGGGAGAATGATTTTCTTCTTTGTCAACCATTGGCTTGGTAATGATGTTAGCCGCACCTTTTTTCATGTTTTCCCTTGGAGGCCATGTCACTTTTTTTTAGTGATCTTGCTTTGCTCTACTATCCCACAAGCAGATGAAACATTGGTACTTTGTGTATCTACTTTGCTGTCCAAGTAGGAAGTTTAGTATTTTTAAATTATTATTATTTTTAAACAGGATTTATATAGTGCCAACATATTATGCAGCACTGTACATTAAATAGGGGTTGCAAATGACAGACTAATACAGACTATGATACAGGAGGAGAGGACCCTGCCCGAAGAGCTTACAATCTAGTAGGTGGGGGAATTTACACACAATAGGAGGGGGATATGTAGTGGTGGGAAGTAGTGATGGTTTCAAAAGACAGAAGAAGATGGGTGGGCAAGTTTCGAAAAATAGGTTTTTAGTGCTCTTTTAAATGAGCAGAAAGTAGGAGCAAACCGAATAGGACGAGGAAGACCATTCCAGAGAGTTGGGGCAGCTCTAGAGAACTCTTGTATCCGTGCGTGTGATGAGGTTATGAGTGAGGAAGTCATTAGTAGGTCATTGGAGGAGCAGAGAGAGCGGCTGGGGGAGTATTTTTTTACCAAGTCAGAAATGTAAGTGGGACAATAACTGTGGAGGGATTTGAATTTGAACTGTGGAAGGATTCTAAGGTGAAATGGAACCCAGTGTAGAGATCTGCAAAGAGATGCAGCAGAAGAGGAGCGGTGGGAAGGATGGATGAGTCTGGCTGCAGCATTCATGATAGATTGTAGAGGAGAGAGTTGGGTTAGTGGAATACCAGAAAGGAGGAGGTTACAGTAGTCCAGACAAGAGATGATAAAAACATGTACAAGGAGTTTGGTGGTCTCAGGGGACAGGTAGGGGCGGATTTTGGAGTGTAGGGGCGGATGTTGTGTAGCTGAAAGTGACAGGACTTGGAAATGTTCTAAATATGGGGAGTAAATGAGAGAGCAGAATCAAAGGTGACACCAAGACAACGTGCCTGAGGGGAGGGCCGAATAACAGTGTTGTTAACAGTTAGATATAGGTCAAAGTGACAGGACCTGGAAATGTTCTGAATATGGGGGGTGAATGAGAGGGCCGAGTCAAAGGTGACACCAAGACAACGTGCCTGACACCCCTTGA